>NW_010312983.1:107681-107937 GCF_000700745.2 Antrostomus carolinensis
TATCCGTTTGTCCCCCTGCCGTAACTGTTTAGCGGGACCCCGACAACCCCAGACAAAAGCCGCTCGGCCGCGGCGCGGGGGTCACGCTGCCAGCGCCGGGCACGTTCCACCTCCCGTGAATACGGTAACGGGGGCTGGGCTTGAGGAGAGCCCCCGAGACACCTCCCGGTGCCCCCGATCGCAGCCTCCGAGGTAGCACCGAAATTAAAACTTTACAGGCGCAAAACAAAGTTTACAGTCTAAAACCCCGATTATA
>NW_010312984.1:0-1037 GCF_000700745.2 Antrostomus carolinensis
CGGCCGGTGACACCGGAGCGGAGAGTTCCGGGGGTGATTCTGATGACACCGTTATTGAGGAGCCACCTGACGACGTTCCCCGCGTCACCGGGGTCACCAGTGGCACCAGTGGCATCACCGGGGGCATCACCAGTGTCACCAGTTCCAGTGGCATCACCAACGGCATCACCAGTGTCACCAGTACCAGTGGCATCACTGCCAGTGCCATCACCAGTGTCACTGGGATCACCAACAGCATCACCAGTGTCACCAGTACCAATGGCATCACCAACGGCATCACCAGTGTCACTGGGATCACCAACGGCATCACCAGTGTCACCAGTACCGGTGGCATCACCGTGGCGCCGCCACCGTCACCACCCCCCCTTCCCAAAATGTCTCCTTCTCCCCAAAATGGGGGCTGGGGGGAGGAGGAGGAGGGGGAGGAGCGGGTGACCCTCCGGGAATTGGGGGAACCCCCCCGGGATACCCCAAATCCCTCCGGGGATGTGGTTGAACCCCCCCAGTTCTTCCCTCACTTGGCAGGTAAAAAAACTGACCAAAAATGACTAAAACCAACCAAAACTGACCAAAACCCAACCAAAAAATGACCAAAACCCAGCCAAACCCCACTAAAACCAACCAAACCCAACGAAAAACCAACCAAAACCACCCAAAACCAAATAAAACCCAACCAAAGACCAACCAGACCAACCAAAAACCAACCAAAACCAACCCAAACCCACCAAAACCAACCAAAAACCAAATAAAACCCAACCAAAGACCAACCAAAACCCAACCAAACCCAACCAAACCCCAACCAAAACCAACTAAATCCAACCAAACCAACCAAAGACCAAATAAAACCCAACCAAAGACCAACCAAAACCAACTAAATCCAACCAAACCAACCAAAGACCAAGCCAAACCCAACCAAACCCCCAACTAAAACCAATCAAACCCAACCAAAAACCAACCAAACCAACCCAAACCCAACCAAAACCAGCCAAAAACCAGCCAAACCCAACTAAAAACAACCAAAACCAAATAAAACCCAA
>NW_010312985.1:0-3374 GCF_000700745.2 Antrostomus carolinensis
TAGTCCCGTTCACCAGCACTCTCTGGGCCCATATTTCCTTATGTTTAGGTTGAACCTCTTGTTTTCCAGTTTGTGACCATTGCCCCTTGTCCTGTCACTCTCTCTCCACAGAGGAGAGTCTGGCCCCATCCTCCTGACACCGCCCTTTATGTTTTTTAAGCAATGATGGGATCCACCCTCAGCCTCCTCTTCCCTAAGCTAAACAGACCCAACTCTCTCAACCTTTCCTCATATGGTAGATGCTCCAGTCCCCTAATCATCTTAGCGGCCCTCCACTGGACTCTCCAGTAGTTTCTTGTCCTTCTCGAACTGGAGAGCACAGAATTATACACAGTACTCCAGGTGAGTCCTCACGGGGGTAGAGTAGAGAGGGAGAAGAACCTCCCACGACCTGCTGTCCACGCTCCCTTTAATGCACCCCAGGATGCAATTGGCCTTCTTGGCCGTGAGGGCACAGTGCTGGCTCATGTCCAGCCTGTTATCCACCAGGACTCCCAGGTCCTTTTCCCTGGAGCTGCTCTCCAACAGGTCAACCCCCAACCTGTACTGATACATGGAATTAGTCTAGTAAAGGTTAAGCAATTGATTACAAAACAGGAAATTGAGTTACAAAGAACGAAAATAATAAAACATGATGCTAATGTTTTTATTTTGAGTGATTCCTTTAGGTTTTTCTTTTAGCATTTTGAATTTGGTTACCACTTGGAGTTTGGGAAAGTAATCTTTCCTTACATTTAAGTAATATTTCCTCAAATTGGCAGATGGATATTCAATACTAGTAAAATAGGTTGGGTTCATTTCTATGATAAATGTCATCATTTTTAACATGGAAAAATAAAGATTTTTAAAAGTAAGCATTTGGTGTCTAACCCTACATATTGATTTTTTTTTTTTTTAATTGGAACTGAACTGGACTCTTAACTGTATCACTATTATCTTCCAGACAAGGAAAAGGGTGGGGAGCACACATTTATCTGACACTATAAACTAGCTATACATACGAGATTACAACTATCAGAAGGCAAATCCTGCAATAAAGATATTTTCCTTTTTAGTTTTCAAACTTGGCTAGCTTGAAGAGTTCTAAAAAGTCTGCTGAGGACTACCAATTATCTGTACCTTGGTGATTAAAAATGTATCAGAGAATATGAATTGCCCACTCTTCCCCTCCCCTCCCCCCATTATATTGACTGTACTTTGTTGAACTACTTTCAGGTTAATTTTAGGCTTAATCTACCTCTTTCCCCGCAGAATTCAAGCCATAGTGACTCCCATACAGGCCATATAATGCAACCTCTAAAAACCATGCCTTACATTTTAACACAGTTTTAGAGTGAACAACACTCAACCTTTGGGAAACTCTTACCAGAATGGAGAGCTACACTTGTTTTGTGATAACTAACTCCCCAGGTATTGAGGTCTAGCACTGAAAATGGTGTATTGCAAGCAAGCGAAAAGAGCAAATGGAAACTGCACAAACCAATTTGCTGTTTTCACTTATGCTTCAGAGCTCTGAATGTCATCTTGGGTGGAAAATGTCTTAGCAGTTTTTTCTAGCCATCTGAAACCATTCTAATATATTGAAAAATGGCAGTGACATTTCCCCAAGATATTTTTTTGTGCAGTACTTGGTCAATCCTAAGTGAGAAGAGAAAAAAGGGTTCTGATTATAAACAACTGAAACAGTGTCCTCAGTAGAATTGCTCTTTTTTTCCCCACAATATATAGAGTTTATTCTAGAAGAATCAACATTTTTATAAAAATGCTGTATTTTAAATTCAGAAATATAACTCCAAAGTAATATAACCTCCCCCCTCTATTCCTTTCCTTTCCTCTCCTCTTTTTTTTTTTTCTTATAAAATGTAGACAAATCAGCAGTTGCAGTTATAATCTATTCGTTTTTCCATTCTCTGGTCAGACTGAGCAGCGCCTCCAAATAGAAGCTCTTCAATATCAGTAAAGGCATTTGAACTGGCAGGTAAAGAGTTTAACGACTTTTAAATGGATATGTCTTCCCTCCCCACATGGTGGTGACTGAGCTGCAAACCAGTTAGTGCACTTCAGGGGAATTATAAACTTTAGGTGCACATAGGAACTGGGAAATAGATCCAAACCAGCCCTGGAGTAGCAGTTTCCACATATACCAGGTTTTATAATATCTTAAGGGTGTTGACTTGTGGGAAATGTGGAAGGATATTTTACCTAGTGCCAGGTTGACTAAGAAAAGCTCCTTTTCAGGTTTTGGCTTCTTCTGGAGTAGCTGAAGCAAGGCTGGATATATCAGGATATATTCATGTTGTCATAGTTAAACAGGCAACAGCTAGCGACACAAGGTGCTATGAATATTTTTCAAGCTATAAAGATCCACACATGTCCCATAGAGTCAAGGTGGATTCAGAGTAAAACATGTCCTGGAAAAGCTGGAGGCATGCATACACATCTTCTGGTAGAGCAAGATGACTCCTCAGTCCCACTGGCATCAGGTGCCAACCCCCTTATTTCTGAAGACAGAAATGATTTAGAATGAGACCTTGACCTGCTCTGTAAGAATTATTGTCTCTGTTTTTGAGGTGATGTAAGCAAATAAATTTCTTGCTGAATTAAACTACAACCCTTGTGCCTTTTTCCATGCATATATTCTAAAATAACAAAGGTGCAATTTCTACTGTCAAAAAGAGTCTTAAATGATTACATTCCAAGTGATATTTTATTTTGGACTATGACCAAGTAGGAGTTACTATTATTTGTGCATTTCTCACATAAAATCAGAGATAGGCTTAGACCTTTACTGAACAAGCCATACGATTTATTACATAGCCAGGAAAGCCTGGGATCTAAAACCAGTGGTGCTGCTCAGGGCTGTACAATTTTTCATGTGTGTTTATGAGTTCCACTCTGTAAAAGGCAGAAAAGCAGGTGTGAGAGGAGTGAGATGAGGATAAAGCTCCAGTGTATCACTTTAGAGGGTGAATTAATGTCTTGATGCTTTATTAATATCTGTATACATATTCTTGATGCATTGTATTGCGGTAGCATTGGCTTGGCTCTCAAATAATTACATAGGCTGAGGGCAGACAGCACTGTGAAATAGGACATCTATGGGATTTGTCAGTGGAAATCTCTTTTAATTTCATTTCCCAGCTTCTTGATAGAGTTGACTGGTCTCCACCCCCCCCCCCCCCACAACTGACCATGCCTCAATTTCCCTGGCTGTTAAATGAGTACAGTGATACTGATATGTTTAGAAATGTACTTGGGGATTCACAGGGGAAGAATGCCAGCTGAGAAATGGACACCAACACCTTTAGTGTTGTTATTACCTGTATTACTTTTTATATATAATGTCCTGGCACCTTAATGTTTGTAGTGTGAAG
>NW_010312985.1:3416-17817 GCF_000700745.2 Antrostomus carolinensis
AAACAATTCAGGCACAGAAGTGCCTGAATGTAAGTGATGTGCAGCCTTGTCTGAAAGTAGCAGTGAGAGCTGTGAGGCCAAGTAGCCCACTTTGAAAATCTCAGATGAGAGGTTGTCACTTGATTGTTTGAGCTTTTCTTCTTTTTTTTTTTTTTCTTTTACCTTCAGGGGTGCTCATGATAATTGGTGTTTATTCAGATAATCAGCTTCACAAACAAGATTGGGAGTGCGAGCTGGATTTTATGCCAGCCAGCATGTTTTCAAGTGAATCACTAAAGTGATTGTAAGAAAGCACTGGAAACACAATTCCTGGAAGCAATTCCCAGCTGTCACGTTGAATTATAGAGAGACTTAGAGCTGTTAAGTTCTCCATGTCTCTGTTTAATCCTCTGTAAAGTGAGTAAAGTAAAACATATCTCAGAAGGATGTACTGAGTTACCAAAATGATATTGTGAGAGATTTCCTGTCTCTTCAGAAGAGGTGAGCTGTCTAGTTCAAGGTATTAGTGCTCTGCTGTGATGAAGCAATTCTCTCTCCTAGATAAAACATGGCAAAATCCTGTAACTTAGCGCTTCACTACTGATGACTGACAGCTCATTTTGAATTCATAATTATAGTCAAAAGCCACATCTATTTCTTCATAATAAGTGTTTGGATTTGTGTAATTGTGATGTAAGAAGAAAATATTTAGACCACTTCTTTAATTTCTGTAAAGAGGAATAAGGGAATAACATGAGATAATGTTCTGGTTTCAAATAAGCACCATAAAAAAAATAATATTACATTTTGCTTTCCTATGTGTTACACATTTTCCAGGTTATGTTAGAAATACATATTCACTTCATATGTAACGTATCTGTTATTTTCTGGTTTTCCTCCAAGACGTTTTGCCATTATCCTGTCAGGACTGTATGTTGTCTGACCACTTCCCCATTGCAATTAAGGATTGAAACCACTTGCTTACGCACAACGGAGACCATCATACCTAACCCCAAAGGAGGCCAGAAACTCCTAGCACACTGCATTTCCCAGACCAACCAGGAGGCCCAGGGCACGGAAGGACAGTGTGCTATTTGCAACAAGGGCTGGCACACTGACAATCCACATGAGTGGTGCACTTCAAAATTAAGAAAGAAAAAAAAAAATGGAGGGGATATAGCACATCTCACAGAGAGGTACTGCCTGAACTTTCTTAATAAAAGATAAACTACTTCAAAACCAGCTGTTAAGAACATGCTACCAAAAAGCCAGCCTCAAGGAGTGATGTTTAACCAGAAGCTTTTCTTCAAATCATGCAGTATATATTTGGCAGTCAGTGTGCAGAACCACAGGCTTGATCTGAACAGACATCACAACATGAGGCTTGAACAAGCGACACAGCCTTCCCCGGGAATTTCACTTTGTCCCGCCTCCTCCTTCCCTGCTTTTCTTCACTTCTATCTCCAGTGCCAAAGCCAAAGAGGAGGAGGAGAGACAATGCCTTTGGGTGTCAGAGGTGGGGTGTAAAAGAGAAGGAGGCAGCCTCTGATTCTAAATGGAAATATTTCATCAACTTCAGTGTGTTTTGAATCAAACCTGTTGTACTCAACAAACTTAAAAGTGACCAGCATGCAATAAAGTAAGATTCAGAATCATATGATCAGGAAGACGAAAGTGATTGCTGAGTCCAGACTACAATTTTCATGGGTGTGTGTGCATGTGTTTGGGGACTGGGGATAGTACTAATCAATCAATCATGTTTACCAACTCATTGAATTAATGTTTAGTTTCTCATAAGGCAAATCTTGTCATATTACAGTGCTGTGGTGATGTGTGTGTGTATCTGATAATCTGTGTTGAAAATAATCTTTGTAGCCATTTGTTCCATTTCTTCCTCAAGGCTGATGTTTAAGGACTTTAAAATTAAAAACTGTTTGGATCTCAGAGAATACAAAAAAAACTGAGCAGGATCAAATTGTAATGGATATCTAAGTCCACGTGGCAACATTTTTGAAACGCTTTTATAGTTATAGTGTGAAGACACGATGTTTTCCTAGGATGAGGAAACACTGGGAGAGGAAGAAGCCTCTCAAATGACATACTGGCACAGACACGCATACATATATACAGAGACCGTAGGTGCGGGGAGTGCTCTGTCTATATGCATATTTAGTTTGAAAGTGGTTCTGTCAGAAAGACCCAATTCAATAGTTAAGAGAAAAGAAATGACCAGGTTACCTTTTTTTCCCTCTAAACTTTCATATTAGTCTGAAGTGAGCCACAGTTTGGAAATAAGAAGCCTGTCGAATTTATTGTGTTCTGGAGCCATTAATTACAGTGTGTCCCATTTCTGTTTATTTGTCTTAGTTCTTCTTGGTGTTGAAAGACTGACCCTCATGGACATAAAGAAGATTATCTAGCTTCATCTGTCTCACCATCCTCTGTGGCTGAAGTCCTTGTGGTAGGGCACTTCCCCAGACTACATGACACAGCCAGATGTAGCAATTGGATACCGGGCTATGAAATAGCACTAATTTCAGATGTCAGCCTTCACACTTCATAAAACAGGGAGCATATTACAGTGTGTGTTAAATTCTAGAGCAAATAATATCAAACGTCTATGTGGATGTATTGTGAATTTGAATAATCTGGCAGACTGTATTTGGAAATATTCTCTAAATTTCCTCTGTCCCTGCCCTGAGACTGTGGTAAGTAGCACAGAGACCAGCTGTCCAGCCTTGTTTTTCTAAGCCATTGACTAAACAGTGAGTTCATGTTCAAGATAACTGTGGGGAACCAGTTCATGAACTTCTTGAACTCTGCTGTCCATAAGTGTGGTGATGGGATTGAAAAACTGCCATTTAATTAACGGTGAGTCTTGTAACTAGAAATGAACTTTGGACCAAGTGCTTTTTTTCATTAAAAGATGTCCAGAGAGCAGAAATAAGCAAAAGTGCTAAGCTGGCTAAGCTGTTGATTTTTTGCCAGGGAAAGACTTTGCTTTGTAAAAGACAGAGATAAAACCATAACCTGCATATATGGTCTAAGGACTTGCAGTGAATGTTGGCTCTGATGCCAGAGCACTTGCATGGAACAGAATTCTTCCTGTGCCCCTTTCCAGATTCACTTCCCAATTTGCAAAATGATTAACCCAGAGGTCCTTCCACCAGTGGTGTCTATTTTACTGCAAAAGTTTGAAACTTCCCCTTTTCTTTGTGGGATTCAGTTCTGTGCCAGTTACAGGCAGAATAGGGATTGGTCTCTGAGGGAAGAAAGCTGCATGGAGATGAAAGTTGCAATCTTGCATTGTAGTTTCAGCCTCTAAACCTCTCCATTCATGTTGATAACAATGCCTAGATGTTGTTTGTCCCATACAAACTCTTTCCTCTTGCACTTTTTAAAGTTGTATGAAACATACCCTTCTTGTACAGATCCACATACTCTGCTCCTCTAAGCTAGAAACCACATAATCCCACTGGGCTTCAAGGCACATATACTTTGCATTAGCAAAACAGCATCTTCTCCTTAGTGTTAGAAAGTGCTTGACATCCATAACTAGAAGTCAACACAGAAGAAGGACTGGAAAAGACCTTCTGAGGTAGACATCTGCTATTAGAAGACTTATCAAATACTTAAATAATTCCTTTCATAGATCATAGAATCATAGAATCATAGAATGGTTAGGGTTGGAAGGGACCTTAAAGATCATCTAGTTCCAACCCCCCTGCCATAAACAGGGACACCTTCCACTAGACCATGTGCCTGAGTACCTCATCTACATGTCTTTTAACCACCTCCCCAGGGATTTCTCTGGGCAGCCTGTTCCTCAAAGCCTCATCCAGCCTGGCCTTAAACACTTCCAGGGAGGGGGCATCCACAACTTCCCTGGGCAACCTGTTCCGGTGTCTGACCACCCTCACAGTGAAGAATTTCTTCCTAATATCTAATCTAAACCTACCCTCTTCCAGCTTAAACCCATTTCCCCTTGTTTTGTCATTAACTGCCCTTGTTAACTGATCTATCTAGTGAGGTTTTTAGAGAGGTTCCCTGCCCCCTCTACTCTAACTGGTAGGTTATTCCAGAATATCACTTCTTAAAAGGATAAAAGAGCAACAAAGCTAATGAAGAGTCTAGAGAAAGTCTTACAAGGAGCAACTGAGGGAACTGGGGTTGTAAGGATGCTGAGGGGAGACCTTATCGCTCTCTACAACCACCTGAAAGGAGGGTGTAGTGAGGTGGGTGTCAGTCTCTTCTCCCAAGTAACAAGACAAGAGGAACTGGCCTCAAGTTGCACCAGGGAAGGTTTAGGTTGGATATTAGGAAAAATTTATCCTCCGAAAGAGTCATCAAGCACTGGAACAGGCTGCCCAGAGAAATCCCTGGGGAGGTGGTTAAAAGACATGTAGATGCGGCACTTAGGCACATGGTTTAGAGGTGGACTTGGTAGTGTTAGGTTTACAGTTGGACTTGAAGAACTTAAAGGACTTTTCCAACCTAAATGATTCTATGAAAGCCACCTTCTGATTTCCTGCTTAAATATATTCCTTGTCAGTTTATATTCTTTTTTTCCTGTAGACCTTTATTTTAAATAAGCTCTTTTTTTTCTTTCTCATATCCCTAATGTATTTATGACTAGCAATTATGTCCCTTCATCCTGGACTTTGAAAGCTCTCCACTCCTCTGATATTCTGGTAGCATTTCTCTGTTCTGCTTCCAGTTTGTAAACCCTGTCTCTACTTTGTAATGCTCCTGAGCAGCACAGTCTTTATGTGAACTATTAATTGGCACTGGCTGCAGGATCAAATGAGGTGATAAAGGAGGAAAAAAGGAGTGGATGTGTATTTCAGCAGGTTACTCTGGTTACTGCATAGGCTTTGATCATCTGCAGTGCACTGTGGCTGCCATATTGAGCACTGTGGCACCAAACTTCATGTGATCTTTGCCAAAGCTGTCCTGAACTGGGTCTGTAGTCTATGTTCTCCATAGCAGGAACTTGGAATGAAATGGAATGGACTAGTGCTGAGCAGCAAGTTCCCTTGTGTTGTGGAGGAAAAGCAGAAAAAGAGAGAGAGAGGCTGATAATTAGGGCAGGCATCTGCAAAGAGATACCTCAGCTCTGCATACCCACTGTCAGGATATACATTCAGCATCACATCATAATTTACACTAAACTCTTCTCCAAATCATGCTGTCTCCTTTTTGCACTGAGAATTCTACAAAGTCAGAAAACCTCAATTTGCTTTCCTTCTAATTATTCCAAGCAATGTGGAATGGCTCTGACAGGTGGGCTTACGTAAACGCCTTTGCTCCCACGTCAGAAGAGCGGATGGTTGTACCACTTTCCAGGGAAGTGGGACATGCTGCTTTGCCTTCCTTCATGGAGGCAGAATTGAATCCAGATGCTCTTGTTCAATGCTTTAACCACTGAAATGTGTGGAGAAAAGAGGAAGTGAGAGATGAAGACAGATGTTCCAGACAGATATTATCTCTAAGGAAGATTGTGCTTTTTATGGGAACACACCGATACACGCACATATTCTCCTTCTTCCTGGTCCCTTCCACTTCCAAATCTCTAAAACTGTCATGCAAACTGGGAGACCTCATCCTTCAGCCAGCACAAAGATATGTGGTTAGGATTTCTTCTTGGGAATCCTGGAATATGTGTGGGCTTCAATCCCACTGGCAAATGAGGAATGTGAAGGCAAGTGTCCCACATCCTGTGGGAGAGCCCAGCATCTCCTCCTCAAGGGCTGTTCTGTGCCAAGCCCAGACCAGTGCTCTTAGAGCACCTACCAACATGGCTGGTGCAAGTGAGATGAATGGAAAAAAAAGTAGTTTGTGAAATTTGATGGGATTAGATGAGAGCACTCAAAACTTAAATGGGAAGAGCAGAATCATACAGCCTTTTCTCTTCCAAAAGGAGATCCTCTTTTTCCCTTATTCCATATGCCCTGAGAATCCCATGTCCCCTTTGTAAGATAAAGATTTGTCTGCATCAAGTGGACAGTTAATTTATCTCAATCAACAGCCTTTCAAATACCACTTTGTACTTAGTACTAACAGCAGCAGTCATATTTAGGGACATTATAGTACTAACAACAGCAGTGATATTTAGGGACATTACTTTTCAAGAGGAAGTTTCTCTATTGTGTTGACCTCCAGTGTTCCAGTCTTGCTCTGTTCCCATGGGTCTTCATTCATGACATAATGTTTCCAGGTCTTCCCTGTTCTTTATCCTCTCTAAGACATCTTTGCTACATCATCTGGTTCTCTGTGTCCCCTGTTGTGAGCCACTAGCACTGCTGGGAATGTCTGACAGCTTCTGACTCGTATTCTCTGTTGTAATCGCTGCTGTGTTGTGTCTTTTCTTCTTGTGTCACAACCACTTGTCCGTGCCGCATCCAAGACTCAGCTCCCACTGAGGCTCCATCATATGTACACACACCAACAGAATCCTCAGGCATCTTCAGGCACAGTCTTAAACACAAAAAATACCACCGCGGGCTTAGGACAGCTTTGAGCCACAAGCTGCTGGAGTGTACTGGGAAGTCTAATTACATGCTTGCCCTGTTCTTTTATTTTTTTCCTGGGCATAGACTATTGGCCACTGCTACTTCTGAAATTGGGATGATATTCTCTTGTCTCAGCTGGCTTTACTCACTATTGATTTTGCGGCTATTGGTTTCTTGAATGAGCATGCAACTGTTCTGCTCCCTGTCACTGTGGATGGTGAACCACAGGTGCTAGCGCATGATCTTAGGTTTGGGTTTTTTTGGCCTGAACCACTTTTCCAGTTCGAGAGTCTCAGACCCAGAAATTCCAGCATGGTGGCTGGAGCTCCAGACTCCACTTGATTAACAAAGCTGTCCCTGTGAAGGACTGATCCCAGGGAACTGCAGTCTGGTTTCCAAAGAGCAGGGCTTGGGCTAGCCACACTGCTTTCCACAGCTGGACATGGCTACTCCTATTCTGCAGCAGCTGCCACCCACACAGGCGAATGTGAGCTGGATGGATCTCTGTTTGACTCAGTACTGCTCTCATCCTTCTGTGTGGGAAAACTGTCCTTCAGCACAAATGCTATCAACAAATGTTTTCTTTTCAATTGTATGTATTTTAACTAAATCTGATCAGTAATAGCAGCAACGGGTTCTTCCTTGGCATTAGAGCAATTCCATCCTTTCTAGGCAGTGCTGAAAGCAGTAGATGTGTAGTAGCAGCTTGGAAGATAGCCACAAGAAGGTAAAGTTATACAGCTCCTAACTGCACTGTAAATTGAAATCTTAAATTTTAGGCAGATGGTCTTAATAGAAACTTAGGGCTGCATGTATTTAATCATAAATTCATGAGAAGGAAAGTCTGCTCAGTGAAAATAGGTAGAAAATATTCAACTAATTCTGACAACACCATTAAATGAAAAATGCTATTTTTGCAATGCTTTGATTTAATAAATTTATTGTCTTGTATGGTGCTTTTTTTTTATTTGGAAAAATAAAATTGAAACACTGAATTTATAGTTTGACCAATATCTTTATCCAATATCAAGCCTTCCTGATCAAAGTGCTTCACTTCCTGTGCTCCTGGAATGGATTATAATCACTGGGATGGACTCCATCTCATGAGGCATCACAGGATTCTCACAGCTCTGCATGTCACCTGTAACTCAGTCATGGACCTTGTCTAGCTGAGGATACCTGAAACTCTGGCACTATAAAGAGATGTGCTATGACAGTCAAGTGGCGCTAAAGGCATCTTTTCTATTCAGAAATGTTTCAACATATCTGGATTAAAGAAATATCCAGAAAGTCCCTCTTCTGCAAAAGAGTCCTTGACGTGATGCAATCCTAATGTGTGAAGCCTGTACAATGAAGAAATAAATTGTGCAACTTCATGAAAGGTGACTTTGATCCTCTCAACTGGAGAAACCTGAACCAAAACCCATTAAAGTCCTGAAAAATATATTCACCAATTTATGTGAGTTTTTTAACAGACTCTGAGGACTCTAACTACTGACAAGCAATGTGGATTTTTTTGGTTTTACCAAATGTAGACAGACATGAACTGTTCTCTTATTGACCAGTATATTTCCCCAGCACCCTGTTGCTGACTTCAGTTCTAAAACAAAGGAATAACAATCCTACAATTTCATTTCAAGTAATTTTTTCCTCAACAGGGGAAAAAACCTATTTCTACTACCTTAAGTTTTTACATAATCATAAAAGACTTCAATATACTAATTATTTCTGTTGAGATTTCAAAATCAGCTTCATTGTTTTGACCTTTGTCAAACCCACTAGACTAGAAAGAAGAAGAATGGCAGTTCACTGGGAAATTTAAATGACATTTTAATGCATTTTTCCACTGTTTTCAAATATAGCAATTATTTCCTGGTATACCAATTGCTGTTTCCCAGCCTTTTGTAGAATACTATTTTAAATAAAAGCATAAGTTTTCAGTGAGGCATTCCGTGTTTTTGGCCATGTTTTGCCGCCCTCCTTGCTGCACTTACATGTTTACTTACATTAATCACTGTATAGCATGAAAGGAAGTGAAAAAAATGGTTAAGTCCATTTCATGACAATTTTGGAGGTTGTAAAATTTCGTTTCCTCTTAACACGCATGGAAAACACCTCTCTGCATATTTTCACTACTTGCATCAGTGTCCCTATTCACACTCAGTAGATAAGAGTTTCAGTACAGGATTCTCTTTACATCCCCTAAAGAGTCTGTTCTGTTCCTTGGAAACTTTACTCTCCAAAACATGCTCAAAACTGATACATCTCAATTAAACATTTGTGCCAGGTCCAAAACAACCTTTTGTTGATGAAATAATTTTGTCAGCAATATTCTAATCAATAGTAATAGCAGAGAAATTAGTTATGAACATGGATAAAATCTTGCTGGTGTAAAAATATAACACTTGATTAGCAATGCTTGTTAAAAAAATGATGTAGTTGGATGGATGCACTTACTGCTTTACTGAAATTGAATATTTAAGCTGCATAATTTCTCTCATGCTAATAAATGCTGCCTCATTTGAAGTGTAGGTCAGGAGAGGAACTTTTAGTGATTCTCCTTATTTTGAAGGAGAACAAACTAAAATAAAAAAGGACGTTTTCCCCCTAATGTTCTACTTCAACGGGCAGGCTTGCTGGTCTTTGATATTTTCAAATTTTTCAAGACTTTCGACTTTGCAATGAGAATTGACTTTGCAATGAGAACCTACTTTCAACACAGCCTTTTATGTAAACACTGTTTCCTGTTTTGCTTCAAAGCAAAATTATGAAAAGATCCTAGCAGTTAAGCAGTGTTGTCACAAGTAGTATATTCATGATTGTCTCCTGCAACACAGATATTTTGTAGACAACAGCAAAGAGCTGTATTCTGCTCAGGGGCCAAGAGTTCACCTTATAGAATCACAGAATCACAGAATTTTCTAGATTGGAAAAGACCTTTAAGATCATCAAGTCCAATCACTAACCTCACACTGACAAGTCCCCGACTAAACCATGTCCCTCAGCACTGTGTCTACATGACTCTTAAATACCTCCAGGGATGGGGACTCCACCACTGCCCTGGGCAACCCCTTCCAATACCTGATAACCCTTTCAGTAAAGAAATTCTTCCCAATATCCAATCTAAACTTCCCTTGGCTCAACTTGAGGATAAGAGCCAGGACTTTGTCCACAGGAACTATTACCTATATAATTAGTCCTCACACAATCCAAAGAAAGCTACATTTTTAGGAAGATAATATCTTCTATTATGCCAAGAGATAATAGTTGGGTAAAGCAGATATTAGATAAAGCAGTTTCATTTTCAGGTAGATGAACTATTCTTGGGGTCCAAAACAGAGAGAATATGAAGGTAATTGTAGTTAATTTGCTCTGAATTGCACTTAATTATTTTAATCAGTCAGATATTTATATTTATGATTAAGGGAGTGGAGCATCTCCCTTATGAGGAAAGGCTGAGGGAGCTGGGTCTCTTTAGCTTGGAGAAGAGGAGACTGAGGGGAGACTTAATTAATGTTTACAAATATGTTAAGGGCGAATGTCATGAGGATGGAGCCAGGCTCTTCTCAGTGATGCCCAATGGTAGGACAAGGGGCAATAGGTGTGAGCTGGAACACAGGAGGTCCCACTTAAACTTGAGAAATAACTTCTTTACAGTGAGGGTGACGGAGCACTGGAACAGGCTGCCCAGGGAGGTTGTGGAGTCTCCTTCTCTGGAGACATTCAAGACCCGCCTGGATGCCTTCCTGTGTCATTTCGTTTAGGTTCCTGCTCCGGCAGGGGGATTGTACTAGATGATCTTTTGAGGTCCCTTCCAATCCCTAATATTCTGTGATTCTGTGATATTTGAGAGAAAATTATTTGCAATTTTGGGACCAGAGGGTGATCCTGACTCTGCTAAGAGTATAGGAGGTGACAGAAGCTAGATGATCAGAGGAAGTGGTAATTCCTATCAAAGATCTGCAAGACTTGAGACATGGGGCAACTCAGAGGTCTGTCTCTAATCCATCTGGTATGGTATCTGATAGAGTTATACATTTTCATTTTCTGGCCCGTCTTTGATCTTGCAGTGTCAGGACTGCAAGGTTAGAGATATTGTAGTTGTTTTGGGAATATAACTTTCCAGCTGGTAACTGGGTGTCTCTGTTCTTTCCTGATTAGGTAGCACATGGTGGTTGTTTGGTTTCACCCACAGAGTTCCCTAAGAGCAATGAATGGACCATGTGATACTTATGACATTTCAGGATGCACATGTGTAGGATCTGTGGATTTTGGTGGTTCTGGTGTAGCAGGCATTTATCATGAGGCTGTGGTAAGATTTGAATCTGATTTTCTGGAGCTATCTGGTTCTAGCCAGCATATGCAGGTCTGCTGGAAATTTGCTTTCAATGACAGAGCTAATGATGCTGAGTGTCGTTTGAAGGGAAGGAGGGGTGTTTCTAGGAAAAATAATTTCAGGGTATGATTTTCTTCCAATACAAGTTGCGACTTGTTAACATTTTCCAGTATGCATTTTTTTTGCATATTGTGGTACGTGATACCCAGAGGGGAATTTTCTTTCTTTATTGTAGTAAGTTTGTACAAGATTTAGGTGGCTTCTTCAAACATGTGATTCTAGAGGAGTGTCATTGTTGGATGAACATCATCTGTAGCATTGTGAGGGTGTGTCATGAATGTTCTTCTGAGAGCAAATGAGGTGATGTCTGTGGGCTGGTTGTATATCAGTTTTTCTGGTGTGTTTTGGATAGCTGATGGTTTGTGGAAGGAGGTGTGTTGGTCTGTGGATTTTCTGCATATGGTAGTTTGAAGGTTGCTATTTTTTATGTTGACCTTGGTGTCTAGAAAGTTGATGCTGATGTAAGTTTTCCAGAGATAGTTTGACGGACAATTCTGGTTGCCAAATTTGTGGTAGAAATTAATGGGGCAATCCAAGTTTTCAGTACAGATGTCATCTATGTAACCTAGTGTATCCTAGGAACCCCCGCTGGTTTGTTGGGAAGGTTAAAGTCTTTTTCTTGAGGTGACTCCTGAAGAGTCTGATAACCTAATGCTTGGATGCAAGTACCTGGGTGCTTGTAGTTGCGCCTGTGATTTGGTGAGGATGAAGTTGTCGTGCATGAAGATGAAATAGATGGGTTGATATATATAAGATGCCAGTTAGAAGGCTGGTATTGCATAGGCATGCAGGTCAGGTGTAATGCTTCCCTGGTTGTGGCATAGTGATGATAACACGAAAGACAGTGCCAGTAAGAAGATAGTTTATGAAGCAGTGATCATGGAGGAAGCATGTTTTTTCTGGAGAGTACTGCTTTCATATATAACAGTGTTTAAAGACTGTGTCTGCAGATCCTCATAGCTCTTCAGTGAAAGTTTCCTTGTGTTTTCTTCTGTAAGAATCTAAAAGAGCACATTAAAGTCTTAGGGTGGCAAAAGAAGAGTTCACACATTTTTTTTCCTTCTTCATTAGGAAAAGATTTGAGCTCCAAGGTGAAAAGAGCAGAGGTCTTTCTTGAGTTTCTTCTCATATGACAGCATAAAAAATCATCCACGAGCATCACTGATATTATCCTAACTTCTTGTTTATCAAGTGTTTAATAACTAACTGGTGACTGGATTTCAAAAATTATGTAGATTTTTTTAAAAAAAACAGTTGTATCATTCAAAAAAATTTTTCACTGTTATTCCTCTCCTGAAAAAATTGTTATTGTAGACCAATGTAAAATTAATTCAGGGGTGTCCAGCTCAGTAAAATGTGAGATTAGTTTCATGATTATTTTACAGGGGATGGTGGCTAGTTTACCTTCATTTTGTTTTCAGAAAAGTTGAGACACACTTAGAGAAACAATTCCTCAGTGTGTGATTCTGTGAAACCACAATGCTACCAATGTTTCCGAGCATAAATGCAAGCATTTGGAAAGAAGAGTTGGGAACAGCCATTCAAGGTTGAGGGATTGCTCCATTACTTCCTCGTGGGTGATGTTGGGAAGCAGGTGCTCTCACCATCACTTCTCAGATGTGTTTCATTGAAGTAATTGTTATTGCACTATTTGAGCCCAGTGTTAAATTATATCAGCTTATTTTGATAGCAATTTGTTGCACGGTGGTTTGGTGTATTTCAGACAGTTTCCTTTAATTTGTTGGAGCACATAATCGCATCTGGTTCAGTCAACCTCTTTGGGAGGTAAAGTTTCTCAGTTTCTTAGCTTAGGCAGACCTAAACAGGATATTCTGTCATTTATCAAGAGTCAAAAATTAGACTGTTTTCTACAGTCAAAATTACCTACATGAATATCTGTCATTCTCCCATATTCTTCAAAGCTTGAGCTGGACTTCAACTCACTTGCTTTTATGTTGGACTGTTTCCCCACTGAATTTTACAGGGGTGCAGACTTTCATAGGGTTTAGGAGAACACTTTCCACAAAGAGGACTAGTCAGGCACATAAGATGGATCTACCAAAGTGATATCACATATCCAAAAGTGTAGATAAACTGCTGAGTGAAAGTCCAGAGAGAGGAAAGACTAAATGGAGGCAGGAAAGACAACAGACAAACTAAATAAGCAAGTATGTGAAGGGGAGAATTGACCTAAATGGAACCCTAAGAGGACCTTGAGAAACAAAGTGGCTACAAACTGTAGCATGACTTTACGAGGAAGAGGTTTCGGTATTGAATGCAAGCCAAGGCATGGGAAGCGCAGGAAGATGTTCCTAACCAAGTGTTTGGAAATGCCCCTGTAGCAGACCAGCTGCATGAGGGGAGATAAAATAATAGAATTGTTTTAGTTGGAAAAGACCTTTAAGATCATCAAGTCCAACTGAAAACCTAACACACCAAGTCCACCACTAAACCATGTGCCTAAGCACTTCGTCTACACCTCTTTTAAATACCTCCAGGGATGGTGACTTAACCACTTTGCTGGGCAGCCTGTTCCAGTGCTTGATAACCCTTTAGGTGAAGACATTTTTCCTAATATCCAATCTAAGCCTCCCCTGGTGCAACCTGAGGCCAGTTCCTCTGGTCTTATCACTTGTTACTTGGGAGAAGAGACCAACACCCACCTCACTACACCCTCCTTTTAGGTAGTTGTAGAGAGTCATAAGGTCTCCCCTCAGCCTCCTTTTCTCCAGGCTAAACAACCCCAGTTCTCTCAGCCTCTCCTCATAAGAGTTGTGCTCCAGACCCTTCACCAGCTTTGTTGCCCTTCTTTGGACCCGCTACAGTACCTCCATGACTTTCTCGTAGTGAGGGGCCCAAAACTGAACACAGTACTGGAATGTGTGGCCTCACCAGTGCTGAGTACAGGGGCACAATCACTTCCCTAGTCCTGCTGGCCACACTATTTCTCATACAAGCCAGGACACTATTTGCCTTCTTGGCCCCTGGGCACACTGCTGGTTCATATTCAGACGACTATCGACCAACACTCCCAGATCATTTTCTGCCAGGTGAGTTTCCAGCCACTCCTCCCCAAGCCTGTAGTGTTGCATGGAGTTGTTGTGATCCAAGTGCAGGACCCGGCCACAGAGATGGGGAAGTTCTGATCCGGTTTCAGCAGCAGCCAATTGCCAGCACAGCTTTCTGCCGTTTCTTTACCCCCATCCTCTGAAAGGACGCTGATCCATGTTGCATGTTTTGGACAGCGCAAGTCAACACCCTTTGTGCTCATTGTAGCCTGGCCTGAGTGAGGAGTGAATTAAGGGGTTGATGGGCCTTTGGTCCCCAGAGGACCTGGACCCACCAAAGGGACAAGGGGATGACCGAGAGAGCCCACCCAGGGTGCACACCCCTCTCAGGTACCCCGGGATTTGGGAGAAAAGGACCCTCCAGACAACCACGGGCTGAAGGGACCTTGGGTGCCCGGCGCATCACAAACCCGAGCTCGGGCAGGGGTGAGGAAGGGGCAAAGGGC
>NW_010312986.1:0-15664 GCF_000700745.2 Antrostomus carolinensis
GGGGTGTTTAAGGGTTTTTTGTGGTTGTTGCTGTTTTTTTTAACAGCACAGTCGAGTTACTAATATATCTACTTAAAAGACAACATTACAAATTTGGTCCATTTTATAAATATCTTCCATGGCAGTTACTTGCTCAAATCCAGAAGCAACTAACAGTGACAGAAACTAATTGCCAGACAGACACAAGTGATCAAGGAAATTAAGAGCACTGACTTGGAACCTCGTCAGAATAGCTTACAAATGAAGAGCAGAGGAAGGAAAATGGCAGACATTCCCTTCACCCTTACGCTGCCCCAAACACCATGTGCCGAGCTAGTTCCCTTCCCCTGCCCGATCTCCTGCTTCTGCTCCTCAGGCATATGAACCAGAGCCCATCTCAGCATCCACAGCATGCCACATCAATTCAATAGTCTGAATTCTTTTGGGTTTATGTTTAAAATGAGTATGAGTCATACCATACCCTAAGTAAAAACACTAAAACAACTCAACAAATCCAGCTGTGATTGAGTGGAACAGGCAGGCTCTGAGGTTCACCAGCCAGTTCCTTAACCCCGCAAAGCCCTGCATGAGCTCTCACTGACCATCATATCAGAGAACTTGGCTTGCTTTCATTCTGCTTGCAAAACAGGGGCCACACTACAGGAACCTTAAAGCATGCAGAAGTATCCCGAAAAACGTGCACCTAGGTTAGAACATTTCTGCAGAAAACCTGCAAGAAAGAAGATTACTTTCTAATACAAGAAGAGGCCATGAAAAGTTTATTAAGCATGATTCCTGAATTGGATATTTACAAATTTTATGCACTTAAGAAAGGATGCTACTTTCACACATAGGACCACTTCTCAGAGAATACATATCAGATCAGGTTAGTTTAAAAACAAAAGAAAAATTCAACATTATAAATATTACAACAAAGGAGAAATACCAAGGTAATGCCAATCTATGAACTACCGTCTACTAAGAGATGAGAAAGTAGTACAAAAAGGAAAGTTGCACAGTAAAAATTGGGGACTTCAGAATGAATACCATAAACATTGAAACCGCTGTTCATAAGCTCAAGCGTTTACTCTAACCGCATCAACACAACAAGCTTATCTAAGATGGAGAACATTATTCTGCAGTTTTTACATCCTCTGGGAGAGACAGCACATATTTGACATCACTAAGTGCCACAAGAAGAGAAGTGGCTTTCTGTTGTGGAAATGATAAAGCAATAGAGGAGGAGGTCATCTTTCCTCATTAAGAATCTAGTCCATTGCCCTAAAGCAACTTATGTCATTAAATTATTAGGATGACTTCTCTGAAGTCCTTTAATAAAGCTTTACTAAAGACATCATTGCTTTGTCTGTTGCCCAAGACGACATTTCTAGATTTTTTTTTTTTTTTCCTGGAGAGGAGTATTTACTCTTTGAAAACAAAATGTTCTGCCTTATAATATATTCTGCCTTCCTGTAATAGCATGGAAATCTAAGGCATTAGAAACAAGTCAGACAGAATAATCGTCTCAAAACAGTGGTATTATGCATTCCACAAACATGCTCAACGGCACACTTGAGCTGACTGAACATAGTCTCCTCCAGCCTCTGTCGGGGTGAAGGGGGGGAGTGTGGAAATCAGCTTTATTACAGAACATAGTGAATATGCAGAAGCAGTCCAAATCTTTCTGTAATTTATTATCTTTGAGGTTAAGTGAATCAGCTGTATGCAAAATCTTTGGGGAAACCTTGTGGTTATGTTCCTTTTTTCTTGGAATCACTGAAGTGTGGGGGTTTTGCTTGAAGCATGCCAAGTTTACACAGAGAAAGATGGTTAGCCATCAGGATTAAGGACAAATATTACTGTGACCAGTTCAGAACCACAGAAAACAAGAATGACTGCAATCCTGGAAAAAAACTTTCCAAAAAATCGCTGGGGAGTGCAGGAAGAAGTGGTAAATGGGCTTATGTATGAACTGAAGACCCTTTGACAACAACTAAAACAGAATCACTCCATTTATACAATTTAGATATCATGCAGAAGGAATTGAGTAGAGGTGAAGGGAGAAAAGCAACATGGAAAATGTGGAGTTTTTGACTCTTTTCCTGGAGCAGTGTTTTCCCTTGACGGGAATCATGAGCAGCAGTCTAGGGGAGCTGGGATCCAGCTACTGCCAAATTTAATGTCTTGTGAAAATCCTGCTTTGTTCTCTTCACTTGGTCACTGTTTCAAACTTCCAGGCGTCAATGCAACTTTTACTGGCGTACCACCCCTTAGATCATCTGACGTCTACAGGAAAGGAACAGTTTAACAGTTATCTGATGAGTCTTCTGGTCGGGAAATCACAGCTTTGAAGAACGACTCCCCAGCCAAGCACCTCTAACCATTAAGAAATGCACCTTCAAAATAAACGAAAGGGCCAGTGAGTAAACAGAAGAAAATCACTCCTGCTCTGCTTCCAGACAAAGTTATTTAAACAAGCAACTGGAAAGCCACTCACAATCAAAATCAGTTCATGGCTCCCTAGTGCCAGTTATCATTTTATTCTATGCAATTTCCTTGCTCTTTTGTTTCTACCATGAAAAATTTCCCACTATGGAAAACACTGGGGAGGCTCCACCAGTAGGAGCGTTAACTGGAACAGGATGCCCATGGCTGGCAGTGCACACCCAGGCCAGACAGGACTGCCAGAAACAATAGCCTGCGGGTGGTTTCTGCAGCTTATTCTCAGCCTCCTGCATTTTATAGGTGTTTCCTTTATTTTTTTTTTCTCCCAGCGGAACAGTAGACATCCTTAGAAATTTTATAGATTTTTTACACATCTGAAATAAGATTTTCTTAGT
The DNA here is from genome assembly GCF_000700745.2 of Antrostomus carolinensis. NCBI lineage: Eukaryota > Metazoa > Chordata > Aves > Caprimulgiformes > Caprimulgidae > Antrostomus > Antrostomus carolinensis. Next base: position 2,820 of record NW_010312986.1, read on the forward strand.
CATCATGTCATGGAGCCCTTTGTGGTCCAAAGGCAGGAAGAAGGCTAGGTGAAAACTAGCAGCTTAGCAGAATGAGACTGCCCAGCTCAAAGCCAACCTAAAAGGATTCCTGCTATTGCTGAGGTCAGCAGAACCATACCAGATTTAACAGAGGGAACTTTTTCAAAGGTGTGCAGGGAAGATTAACATAGCAAAACCCAGCAAAACCCCACTGATCAGTCTGCACTTGAATACAAAGTGAGTTACTGCAATTTCTTCTATCATATGTAAAAGGATCTGTACCTACAATTAGTTTCCTCTGTGCAACACTAACATCCTGTCAAAATTTTCATTTTAATGATGAAAAAAAAAAGTAGCACTCTACTTTTTATTTTTAAAAAAAATTAAAAAATTAGCATTATTTTAAAAAAGCATTATTAAAAAAATGCAATGGATTTTTCTGTTTCCTTTCTTGCCTTTCAAAACATTTTGGTTATTCCTCATTTTTAAAATCATAAATACAAAAAAACCCACCCCCAAACCTACGTTTAATTCACTCTATATCACTGCAAGCAATGAAGCAAAGAAGCTGGAACATGATATAAATACCTATTTGGCTTCAGTATCCAGTCAACTGAACCCTGGTTTCAGGAAGATATAATTCAGATTTGTTTACCTACCACTTTTATACTTCTAACACAATTAGGAGAGAAACTGGCACACATAAGTACAGTTTTCAAAAACTTACTGATAATAGATATAAAAGTACCACTAGAATACAAACATGAATAGTATGTTCTAAACCAATTCAGAACATAGAGAAAAATTCTAAATTAAGACAAATACCTTTATGAAAACAAATATTAAACAATACTGACTTCCTGTATACTTATCAGTTTGTCCAAATCTATTAGTGTTTATATTTATGCATTTGCTTTTTAACATACTCAAGACTAGAGTGTTAACTTGTTTCATAGATTAATTTCTTAGGAAAAATGTCCACATTAATGGTATTTGTTACATTCAAACATACTGAAATGTATAATTGTAATTCATAAATAAGAAATTCAAAACTTTCAGGTATTTAGTTCAAATTTTAAAAAAATAATAAACAAAGTTATGATCCCATCTATCCAAAAATAAGTGATCTGCAGCACGCACTACAATGGAAATATCACAGACATTGGGTTTACTGGTGATATGCCTGGTGCTTTTTGCTTTTGCTTCCACCCTCTAACGACAGGCTTTCCAGCCTATAACTGTATGAGATGGAAGACCCATTTTAATAAACATTTAGAAACACTGGCTAGATGAAATTGAATCTGAATGATGAAAACTCTTGGCTAAAACTGCTCTCAAATAAGAGAAAAATCCTTCTGTCTTTCAAAACTCACAATGACAGACCTACATGGTCTGACGTCAGAAAGTTCATAGTCTTCCTACAACAAGTACCCACATTTTGAATTTGTCTTTGTCCTATACACTTATCAAGCAGTTGAATATTCTTCTCTGAGACTCTTGCTGGGAGACATTTCCTGATCCCCAGTTGCTACACGCTTGCATCTAATCTTCACTCTGGAAGTCTTCCATGACCAGTACACATCAATTTTTTTCTTGTACTGGCCTTCAGCACCCAGAAGTCTTCATATCCCAGTATACACACCTACGAACAGGAGTCTTATCCTCTGCTTTGCTAGTTCTCAGCCCCCTTCTACTCTTCCGAGATCCTCCACCTTTCTCTGAGATCTTTGCAAGTTCAGTCATCCTTTGCACACCCGCTGACAGCACACCGCCTGCCCAGTTACCCCGGTGGGAGGCTGACTGCTGTCCCCCTGGTTTCGACACGTGCAGCAGAGAGACACAGGTAGGACAGGGGAAGGTGCACGCTAGGCATGGCCCTCCTCCTGCAAAGAGACGACACTCCAGAAGGCAAAGCTACTCCGAAATCATAGATCCTCTCCTAATTGTGTAGTTAAGCCTTGCTTCAACACACCTTATACAGAAAGGTAACAAACATTTCAAGATGTACAGACAGGTGTTTCATTTTCTTGTTTGTTTTGTCAATAAACTGCTTTATTACTACTGGAAGCAGGGAGAGTGGAAAAAAAAAAATCAAATCAAATCAAGTAATAAAACCAGTCCCAACAGGTATTTTCCTGCACTCAAAGGAAAAGCAGATATGCAGCACTCTATCAAGAAGTGCAGAGAAAAACCTAATAACAAAAAAAAAAATAAAAAAAATAAGGTGCCATTAAACCAAACTACTTTGATTTTATTTGAATGCATTTCGCTGTGAGGACAAAGACTGTGATCTATCTCTGTGGCCAGGTAACTCTTTACTAAATGCACTTCAAAGCTTCATTAATCTGTTCTTCATCTTCACTATTTTTCAGTTGGTTCTCCAACTGTGCTTTCTGGTATCACATAGCAAGCGGACAGTGATATAAATGTGGGAAGTTTTAGGGATTTTTTTTTTTTTTTTTAAGAAGATTTTTATCCTACTTTCTGTCAAAAAGTGTACCAGATATTTTGTCATGACTTGTACTCTTCGCTTGATTTCTTTAGCAAAATTAACCTTAACAAAAACACAGTGTCAGTTCTTTAAAACATACAGTTCTACATCTCTTGGTACCTTTTGGGTTGTCCCTGGGAGAAATTCTCCACCCAAAATGTGTAGTCAAGCAATACTTAAAAGCTAGGCAACTACAAACCAAGCTGTTCAAAACTTAAGGGACAAGGTGGGAAAATCTCTCAGTTCAACAGTTAAACTGCCATCCACTGAAATCACACAGATAAAGACTAGTCTCCTCCTTCATTTCCTAACTAGCTAAAATGAGAATAGTGAAAACTATTATCAAATTACTATGACTGAATACAAAAAGGATCAGTGTAGCATAGAAGCTAGCAAGTTAAAGAGCAGTTCGAAACATCTGACATTTGGAAATGAGCAAGACAATGACATTCAGGTAGCCTACTTAGGAAACTGCCTGTGGCAAACTGCATTAATAACCATCTTTGAGTATTAACAGAGAATGAATGAGTGAAAATCTGGCTGAAAGACAATACTCTGAAAGTAGATATCAAAAACCAACACTGCTAACCTGGAAACAGAAGAATGTTGCAGTAAGTCAGGAGGATGTAGACTAGACACCACTGGAGATTGCCAAGAGCAGATTAGGTAGGCATCTGCCAGGAACGACCCAGGTGTTGCCACACTGCTTTGGAACCAATAGGTAAATTAAACCAGCTCCTAGTCCAGTCCTATTTCTCTTTAATGATTTTTTTTTTGGTGGTGGTGGCATTTTGTTTTTCCTTTTTTTTTTCCTCCCAAAATCAAGCAAATTTCCCCTGGATAGTGTTCTGGGTCCTATCATTCAATATTCTCATTCATGATTTGAAAAAAAGTGCATTAAAGAGCACTGCTATTAAATTTGATAACAATACCAAATTAAGGGATTTGACATCTGCTGAAATGCTGGGTTGAACACAGAAAGATACTGATCCACAAAAGAAGTGGTCTGAAAACACTGGATACAATTCAGAGAAAAAAAAAACCAACAAAACCATAAAAATTTCAACTGGGAAACTTGGATAAGAGGAACATCTTCATAAAAGCAGATCAGAAACAAAGGAGCAAAGGGAAGTTGCAGAAAAGAGCATGGGGGAGAGATGATGGGAGGTGAATACCGATTCCCTTCTTTTGGATCTCTTTGAGCACTCTGTGAAAACTTTTCAGGAAGATCCTTCCACTCCAGCTGAACGTACAGTCATAGTTTCACTAGTTTGGCAAGAAGTCAGTTTTAATTGATTGTCATATGAAGAAACTTTTTAAGGATCAGGGTTACTCCATTTTGCCCTTTTCTGACAGAGTGATAGATAGGTGCAAGAATATTTGCAGGCCATTTGCCTTCATCAGAGAAAACTTATCTGCCTCTACCCTGCAGAAGGCATGGTGCATAGGAAGAAACTGTGAAGGACAAGAGATGGTGGCAGGGCCATGACACCTCCCCTCCCAATGCGCATGCTCTACCCTGCACAGAGAAAGGACACCAAATGCAGAAGACCTCTCTCTGCATGTCTGAAGTACGGACTGCAACTCCAAAGATAAGCCTTCTCTCTCCAAGGCTCTCTTTACCAAAGTGACGACAATTTAAAGGTGGGGTTGAGGGCTAGACAAAGGACATAATAATGAAGCTTCAGTGAAGACCCTGTCACATGTGAGGCCTCTTAGTCTCAGTTCACTCTGCCATTCAGGCTACAAACTCCAGGGAATCTGTATCTGACCAGATACCTTCTCAGATGATACCAGTCTCAAGAGTTTCCTATTACATCAATACCAGACATCAGCTCTGCTCTTTTGCATTATGTTTTTCCAGAGACAAGGATTTTATTATTTAAACTTAACCCAGTCTGCAAGCTCTATTCCTCTCCACTGCATTTATGAAGATATTTTCATATACACCTCTCTGTTTTCCCCCTGTGCAGGCGATCTTGGAAAATAGCAAGCCAATTAATTTTGGAAAACACCCAGCTGGCAAGTCACCAGTTATTCAAGGAAGACTTTTATTACTGTTATTAGTATTATTAAGTACTATGCTGAAAATGCTGTCCAAAATGGGTTGTTTGTTGGGCGTTTGGTTTGAAGTTCCTGTCCCTGGAGGCATATTTCTGAGAAGCTGCCTAGGTCTGTGGTCTGACCTCAGCGGCACCTTCCTAGCAGAGAAGAAATGAACACGCTTCACAGACAATTGGTCACATAACGCTCTAAACAATTGTTCCTATTTTTATCATTCTAAAGCCAAATGAGGTTTCTTGCATGTGATTCTCACAACACCTCTCGAGTCATACAGTTGATATGATTTTGTCACGCTTCTTTACACAGTCAGCTGCATTTAGGGACATGGACCCCTCCCACATGAGGTAGCCTGGTAGGATCAAGCTGTATGTATGTACTGTTCTCCATTTTCTTCACAGTTCTATCTAATCTCAAAAAGTATGACTGAAAATAGAAAAGAACCTTTTTAAAAGTCTGTCTCCTTTTCCTCCTCTCTACTATTTTTGTGCTGTAAATCACTGTAAAACTCTTCCCTATACTTACAGACCTCTTGCATAGAGTGCTCCTCCTTTTCAAGCATCAACCTTTGTACTGCTTTCCTCTCTGAAGAGAATGTTTTTAAGAAATGATAAATTGTTTAACCATTATTAGCTTCCCATCCTCAAAAGGCTTAACAGACACAAAATTGGAAGTAGCATGCCTTGCCAAGGTCTGTTAGAAGCCTGTAACTGCAAAACAGAACATGTAAGTAGGCCAGATAAGGAACATACTGTACCTAAATGAGCTACTTCTTCTTTATGGTATATTAGCATAAAGTTTTATTAATCTCTACTACAAAAATACTAAAGCTTCAGATGGTTTTCTAGACTTCAATATGATTTAATATCAATATTTTCCATTACTATAAATGCTTTGGCCAAACTGCTCAATTGTCACACTATCCAGCCACTTTTAACTTGTTTCTACCCATGTCTCAAACAGATGCCTTTGACTGATGGAAAGACTTCTCAGTGCAAGTGTTCAGTATTTTAGGAACTTCTATATAGAAACTGAATGTTTAAAAATAAAAGGCAAGATTTAGCAGCCATAGAGCACTGAACTTGGCTTAAATAAGAGGCAAGATTCAGCAGCCATAGAGCACTGAACTTGGCTTAAACCTGCCTTTCCATTTCAGCACCCTTTTGTCTCCTGTGACTGTAAAAGGACTGGATTAACCCCATTCCTGTCATTCCAACCCCTTGCAATACATACCTTCTACTTCAGATTTCAGCCTTTACTGAGAGAAAAGAGTCATTTTATACATGGAATAAGTAACTTAAAACTCAATGTTCCTGAAATAATTTTCTTCTATAAAGTACTCCAAGTGCCCAGCACAAACATCATGATTTCTAGAAAGATGACTTTTCCTGCCTTTTGCCTCATTTCTCATGATCTTAAACAAAACTGTACCCATCTTGGTACCAGCGCATGATTTGTAAGACTGATTTATAAACATTCTGTAAGATGCCCTATGAAAAAATAATTGAATGTATTGTTATAAAAACTTTTGCTCTTCAAAATCTAACGCTGTCCTTCTTATCAAAGGCCAAGACCTACAACACATACACAAGGCCTACCTGAATGAAAGACAACACAGCTCTCATGACTTTCATCAACTCACAAATGTATCCAGTAGTAGATATGAATATGTACTGATGGTTTTTCTCCAATAGTAAGCAGCAAAGATCTGGCTATCAATTATCAAGCATTTAGTATGCTTTCAATTTTCAGGAGTTTGAATTAAAACATTTGGAAGACAATGGACACATGAAGAGTTTTCAGATGCACTGACTAATTCTTGCAGCCTTAAGCTCTCCAACAACTAAAACAGTGTCTCAAAAATGTGAGCAAGAACAGGTTCTGATTAACAGCTTTATATCAAAAAGGTAACTACACTGGATGAAGTGTCATACAAACACACAAGCAGTTCAAGTTTTATCAACCTTAGCAAAAGGCTTCAAATTGGCATTATTTCTCTCATGATCTCTATCTTTCCCAGAAAGATTTGCATTTTCTATATATACTACTACTAACCGAACTGGTGAGGAGTTCAACTTGATGAAGGTACTAAGGAGGTCTAAAATGCATTTTGACTCATTTGGATAACAGTTTGTTTATTTAGGACTGTTCTTGGGTGCTCTGACCGCACTTATGAACACTAAGATGCAAACATTCATGACTGGTAACAATTACCTAGGAGTGTTCTTTCTTTTTATATCATTTTCCTGTGTTTTATTTAGCTTGGAGAACCACATCAGGATGGCACCACTAAGATGTGGCAGTTTAATAGATCTCTAACTGCCACTCACCAGCCCTCCTGCAGACCATGCTACTTACAATAGACATCTTAAAATATATGAAAAAAGTCTGAACCATGTAGACTATCACCATATAGTAACCATTATCCACATTCAGCTTCTCAGTGTACACATGCATTAAGAGGTTTTTGTTTTGGTTTGTTTTTTTGGTTTTTTTTTTACTGTCTCTACAAATAACTACATAAATTTGTATCAGCAACAATCTCTGCTTTGCTTGAATGGTTGGGAGACCAAAGGTATTCATATTGGCACATACTACAGTACAGTATAACTTAGATGCATTATTGTATTATATTATTAGGTGGTGTATTATTTTTAGGACATGTTGTCAGCCTTCTTTGTAAAACTCTGGCTTTTTTTAAATGCCAGAGCTTCATGGCAATACTTTTAAATTTTTTCTGAAAGGTGAAAATAGAGTTTTTGTTCTAATCACACAGAAAGCACAGTGGTGTAATTCTACAACATTTCACAGGGTCATTTCAGCAACAGTATTTCATTTCTACAAATTTCCCTTGAGCTTGGCTGAGATACAGAGTAAAGAAATTGCAGCATATTGAAATTAACATTCAGATACATGAAAAATGCAATTCTTCATACTTTCTTCTGTCGGTGATTCTATGTTTCTCAGAAAGATAACATTTGGTCACCAATAATGACAGATAAAACTACCTAGAGAAATTTAATCTAGAGAATTATTTATTGTTTTACATAAAAGAAAGCTCGAAGACTCTGCAGAGCTAAGCCAGGCTACTGTTCAATGTCATCTGACCGCCAACAGCAGCAGTTGTTATCATAAGTTTATGAAAAGTCCATGATTAACTACTAAACAGGAGTTCTTCTCATTTTCTTACAGCTGAGAAAGCAAGAATAAAAAAAAAAATCATCTTATACAAATTTAATACATAAGTATCTTCTCCCCTGTTACAAAATTTATAGAGTTGTGGTTTCCCGTGTATTAGAAGCTAAAATACTAACTTACATATAATTACAGCTCAGTTTACTTTTATGCACTATATATTTCCTTAAGAAAAAACATTCTTACAAGGCAAGATCATCCAGATCACTCTTCTTCTGGCTTTGTCTTTCTTCACATGGGACTTCTGTCCCTTTACAACAGAGGTTCTGTAAGTACAGTAATTCTGAAGTTAAATTATTGAGTTCCCCAGACAGCAATATATCCCAAAACTCACTTCTCCTAGGTGAGCCCCATTTAGCGTGACTGGCAGACTTCACTCAGGAGATGTATAGCAGGGACGTGTTCACACAAGTACCACAGAAACAAAATCAAACCTCATTCCATGTATTGAAGTGTACACTGCTCACAGGATTCACTTTTTTTTTTTCCCCTTCTTTTTTTCCCATGCTTATGTTTGAAAGCCATCTGACAGACTGGATACCTTGCATCTTGAAAGATGCCATTGCGAGAGGGTAAATGCTCATATTTTTCTGACACCAGGTTCCTAAAAACTAGGGAACCTAGCATCTCCAGACAGAAACAATGGTCTGCAGTGTAAAAATCATCAGGACAGACAGACAGACAAGTACGTGGATGGTGCCTGCAGTATTGACATTAGTTACTTATGGAGAGTTTAATGCTTCTGTGGATTGTCCTGACCTCTGATCCAAAGACAGCAGGTAATTTCTGATGAACACTGAACTCTCCTTTGAATGAATGCTTGTGGGAAGGGATTCTATTTCAAACAGCACCCAAAAATCAGTATAACACTAACACTAAGTTTGTTTCAATCTGAATGCAGCCTTTACACTTTAAAGGAGGGCATTTGACTGAACTGCACTGTCAAAGCAGCAGGCACACTCAATTTGCTACCCTGCTATTAAGGTGAAATAACCTTTCACCAACGGCTGTAGCAGATCGCTCAGAGCTTCAGTGTCTTTGGCCTGACAACACTTTGGGACACGTATCATCATTTTTCTCTCTAAGCCTCAAAAATTCAGCTCAGACTTCCTACCATCAGGCATTTTGTTCCAGGTCTGGACATCCTTATGGATCTACTAGGTCTCATGCTATGGTCAGCCAGAGTGTCAGCTCCTCAGCTTCCCTAACTCCAAACAAAATACAGCTGTGAAAATACCTCCTCTCCGTTGCCTCTGCAACTTCACACAGGCTGTTTTAGAGGTCTCCACTGTTTTCTTGTTTCCCACAGCAGTTTCCACTACATTACATTACTTACCAATAAAGAGCCTTACAGAACTTATTTTTGTCAAACACTAAGAAACAATGTAATTCCCCTAGTTAGCTCAAAAACAGTACATTATTTTTTACTCAAATTATTACAAGTAGTTAAGAAAAAAAAAAAAAAAATCAGCCTGAGACAGACTTCTGGCACTGAAAATATACCAGCCCAAACTGCTGAAAATCAAAGCTGAAAATGGGATCTTACAGAATTAAAACAGGGGTAAAAACCTTGACATAATGCTGTGGCACTGGGATTACCAATATTCATATTTCAGAAGACATCAGTGTATTTGGGGGTTAGAACTAGATGATCTTTAAGGTCCCTTCCAACCCAAACCATTCTATGATTCTATGATTTACTCAGGCTGAAATATGAGTTTGCAGCCAAGACACAAGCAATAAAGTGCTTCAAATGACTCAACTGGGCCCAGAGCTCCTACTCCCATGCCAGGCAGTTTTCCTCCCTTCTTTGCAATCCTTCCTTAAAGTAAGACAAAACAGTTGACACCTCAAACATCCCTAACAGCCATTTTCTCTTCAGTTATCTTAAAATCTGAATCATTGCTTGACATATTTTCTAAGAGCCATTATAGACTGACATAAAAGCCCTGCAAAGGGTTACTTTAGTACAGTAGTTATTGGAAAGCCATGAGAGCAACTGATGAAATAAGTTTTACATCAGTAACACTTGCAGGACTGAGCCTCCACATTAGCGCTTCTTTGGAAAGAAGATACAGCCTTCTGACATGCTCATGTAGGGCCCAGCACCCACTAACTTACGATTAATTAAAACACAAAGTTTCCAACATCCCTAAGAGGTTATTATTCATTTATTTAAGTCCAGGACTTTACATACTCTTACACTTTTTACTCTTTCTTTGGGATGTAAACAAGCATTGCATTTAGCTCATAATAAACCCTGAAATATGCTGCCATTTTAGTTGATGGAAACTTAAAGGAAGATGCATAAATACGGTGCTGTCAGCTGGAACCTGTGGTGATTGAGCACAAACAGGATTTTGCATAGGTGGCTATATGAGGCTCATATAAAACTACACAATTTTACAGAAAAATGCAAACTCCCACATACCACTCTGGGTGGAAAACAAGGTAGTTAGATTGCTTTTTTTTAAAAAAAAACAAACAAAAAAACCCCCAAAACAAAACAAAACCAAAAAAAAACCAAACCAACAAATGGCTTGGTGCATGAATCACAGCAGGAAACCAGTGCACACCCCCCAAAAAAAAGACCAAAAAAGCCTAAAGCTCAATAGCAGAACCAGGAAGGACAGCTTTGCCTTCATACGTCCTTTCTGGTTTTGATTTGTTCCTTGCTTCTCTCCTTTCTGCTCAACTGCTATTTTAGAAGTGTGTCTTTATTGTAATAGAATTACAAATTACTCTACATATAATCTCCATGTGAAGAAAAGCAACTTTGCACTTGATTTATCACGTCATATTAAGGTACTAGATTTGTGCTTAGGCTGGGAAGGATGCCAGCAGGCTCAGCATACCCTCTTCCGCCACCTTCAGTTAAGGAAGATACTTCAGGGCCTTCTGCTTCTTTCCAGCACTCAAACAGTAGCTCTGATGACATTCTCTCCCTTTTTATAATGCAGCTGAATGACAGCATACATTTTCACCATGTTCTTCTCATGGCACTCACTGAATGTTTAGTCAAATTTTAAGTACCACGACTGAAAGCTATTAACTAACCAAAGTCATCCCTTATGAATTCCCCAGGAGAAGGAAAAACAAACAAACAGAAACATGGATATCAGCACCTTCTCACTGACATGGCAAAGTCTCAGCTCTATGCTTGCAGTCTCCTGGGCTACCCTCTGGCAGCTGGGCTGCTGTGGGTACACGGAACCAAGGAAAAGCCCAGACCCCATGCAAAATGCCAGTCTTGCTTCAAGGAGTTGGGTCATGTCCTCAACCTCTTCCACCATCACTGCTAAATTTGGGAGTGCTGCCAGCAACAGTGGGACCACTTTTAACTTAAACATCTACAGAGCCTAAGAGACCCTGTTCACAACTGCCACCATCCACAGCTCCTGAGAATGACAAGCCTTGGTTTAGACTGCAAAGACATTCAAAGTTACTGGGGGAGCTAACATAGAAAAAAGGGCAGTGAGGATGAGTCCCAAGAAATGTGGAGTGAAACATTACAGCATCAAGTGGATCCCTCTCCTCTTTTACCAAAAGTGAACTGGAAAACAAATATTGGTAAGCTGAAGAGTTGTTCAGGAGTTTTTGAACTTCTGTAGCTCTTTCTCCAACTTGTAGATTCAACAAAGCCAGCCCAACACATTGACTGACGTTGATACCATTGTTGGTACTAAGCCAGATAATGCCCGAGAAGCAGATGGGGTATATCATCACATTAGATAACTGTGCTTGAGCCACAAACCACAAGAAAAAACCCCAGAAAACAAACCAAAACCACCATTTACCTAGGGACTCCTGATGTTCATTTCTCAAGTGTTCTGCAGAACAGATACTCAGGTCATCAGAACCCAAATGAACTTTTAAAATTTCTGCTGGAATCCAGTGCTGAAACCAGTGGAAACTTTTCCAGCTGCTTAAGTTTTGGTTATGCAGAATAGTCTCTCCTCTGAAGGAAAGAGGAATTTCCTGCACGGACCCAAGCTGTTATTAAGTGGACATTTCTGACACTTCACTTTCTGGGCAATATTCCGACAATATTAACACAAAAACACTAGACAGTCAAGGCACTCCTTACAAAGCATGCATGCACCCTCAAGTGCACAAGTGGTTTCCACATGTAAATAAAGTGACGCTGAAATTTCAAGAACTATGTGTTCAAATTACTCTATAAAACAGGGCTAGTCAGCAACAGCTTTGCCCAGACAGAATAGGATAGCAATGTCAGAAGTAGTTAGAGTAGATTGGGAAATGTGATTTCATAGTATAGCTAAGATCTAGGAATAATTTAGTCACTCAATGATCACAAAGGGGAAAGCAGTTTCACTCCTCCCAGCCGCTGACCAATATCCTGGAGGAGCTACGGTTTCTGTTAAAACCATCACAGAGAAACAGGCATTTTACAGTTTCAAAATTTGGTTTTGGTACAGAAATAAGTGAAGGCAGTTCACACTTTTCAGGAAACTCATAAAGGCAGCACCAAAATGTCAGAAACCCAGTTGTCTACAGTGATTACAAAGTTTCTGTTATTACAAATGGAAGAATATCTTCACAACTAACAAAACATTTCACACAGCAGAAATTATAGAGTTTTTTTTATTTCTTCGCAATCTGGCACGCAACCCATTTTTGACTTGACTTCCGTTGTTAGTATGCTATTTAGTACTCAGAACATTATGCAATTTTGTTATTTTAGCTATTTTTCTGCGATTATTCCGGTTCCATATTTTTCCACAACTAACCTGTTATTTACTGTCAACCTAATTTTTCTAGATTGTTCTTAAATGTCTCTCTGCCTTTTACAGTATCTTTACTTCAGAATCATCTGCAAATATAATCAAAACATTAAGTCTCCACTTTCCAAGCATTAAAGCAGACGTTGCACAAAACCAGAGTACTGATCCTTAATAGACACCTTCCTTAATGTGTACATATACCACTATAGCTTGATACTGTGGTATATGAAAAATGTTATTCCATTACTATTATTCTCATCATTAAACAGTGCGTGCTAATGGAGAGTTCAAGTTAAATGAAGTAAAGAAAATTTGCTTCTCTAAAACTGTATTGGGTTTGCATGGCAAGGTTT
>NW_010312987.1:0-32609 GCF_000700745.2 Antrostomus carolinensis
GGTGGGGGGCTCGGGGGAACGGAAGAGGATCGCCCTTCCTCTCCTCCCCTCCCTCCCCTTTTGTTGTTGTTGGTGTAACTGGGGGAGGGGAGAGTTGCGGGAGGTGCCGGGGTGAGGAGAGCGGGGCAGTCCCTGCCGATGCTGCCACGTCCCGGGGGATGCTTGCCTGGGCCCAGCCCGGAGCCTGGCAGCGAGCTCAGGGACGGGGAAACTTCCCCCGGCGCTGGGGACGGCGGCTCCCCGCCATCCACAGCAGGAGCGAGGTGGCACCACCGGGAATCAAAACTTGCAGTGCTTGGTAGCTGTCACTGCAGCGGTTCCTACCTCCGGTTGTGTTGACAAAGGTAAACGTTACATCTGCTTTGTCTTTCTGTTTACTGAGGCGCTTATAACTTGCCCTTCTAGATTTCTAAGTCTCTGTTGCTATACAGCTCCTGGCAGAGCAAACGATTTTGTTTTGACTGAGGTATTATAGCTGCTGTCTGATTCTCAGTGGAAGTTTTTTCCCTTTCCACTTCTATTCTTATTGCTGTAAACTGATACCGGAAATGTTCAATGCAACACGATCAGTTTTTGTAATCTCTCTTAGGAGGAGCCCACAACTTCAAATCACCCTTTGTAACTATGGGGTTGTTTTTTTAAAAAAAATTATGATAACTATTTGGCAACATCTTAATATAATGCACAAGTTTTAGAAGGTATGAGCAACTGAAACCTGTCTGCCTTGACAAGTGTGTTGATGAAAGATGCACGGATGCATCTCTGATCCTAAAGAACTGAGTCTCCTATAGAGAGCTTGGCTGGTTTGGCTTTCAGTGGAGAGAGTTGTCACTGTTTATAAACAGAGCGAGGCTGCTTCTGACAATACATATTTTCTTTTGCTCAGTAGAATGAGCGTAGGCAAAAAGATTAAGGAACATGCAACCAGCAGTCTAAATGAAAATATCATCTGCTGTGACTGCTGACACGTAAGTAGCTATCAAAACAAGAGTGCAGCACTAAAGCTCGTTCTTAAAATCTGAGTGTTATCACAATTTTGAGTTCAGTATCAACTTTAAAACCAAAACAGAACTCTGTGCTTGTGGAAACACCTGACCCACTATTAATACAATTAAAACTAAGGATTACTGTTTTATTCCATCTTTCAACCATAGTATCATCAACTTCATTGTTTTCGCACCGTCGTCTTTGTATTTTTGTACTTTAAAAGGCACTTTGGCAGAAAAATTACTGTAAAATAGACTAATATTGTAAATTCACAGTGTGAGGAGCAGATCTGAAGTTATGCACGTACCCCGCTGCTTTCAGTACCCTAAAGTCTGAGTCTTAACTGCTGAGTGTGACTTAGCAGGCAAGAGCAGCCCTGCTATGACAAACCCTCTGTCTTTTTGTGTTTTGGTGTCAGGGTGACTGCTTGGTTCTCTCACAAGGATGGGAAGGATGTTTGTGGGAAGTACGGTGCAGCCTGTGGGGACGTGTAGTTACTTCAGAATAACACAACTGAGACTGACTCAAGCGCATCTTTTCCTTTATTGCTGCACGTTTTAGTAGTCATTTAGTACAGCAGCCTGAACAAATCCTTCTAGCTCCTCCCTCCACCTTACTAAATTTTGAAGGTAGGGAGAATTATTTACATGTGGTGGCAGGGAAAATGAAGTGAAAAAGCTTTCTTAAGCCTGTGTGCACAACAAATAGACAAGCCAGCCCTTCTGCTCTGTCTTCCCTAGACCTAGAAACAGGAATGAGCCTGGAAAGCCAACACGCTCTGAATAAGACTGTTGAGTGGCAGATAAAAAGAACATTTCTCCGAGATAACAGCGACTGTATCTTTTAACCTACGCAATATCAATAGTAATTATTTTATCTCCTTCAGCAGTAAGGTAATGGATATCATTTTACTTAGGCTTTTGTTGCTTCTCTTATTTTCTTTGCAGACTGTAAAGGAAGATATGTCTATGGAAAATAAGATACAGCTTTTTATTCTTTTAGATTATGTAAAAGGGGTGAGGCTTTTTGGCAATCCAGTTTTTGAGAGTTTCAGGGCAGGCTTCAAATTCCTCTCCTGTCTTGGTGAATACCTGAGCTGTGTTAAATTCTTTCCTGATTCTCTGCACATTTTGCTAGAAATGAGTGAACAGCTCACTGTTAATAATCTGTACCAAATACTAGTCAGAGTTGGGTACCTATTTAAATATTAATCTCAGGCAATAATCAAAGATTTTTGTCGTGTTCCTGGATCTGGAGTTCACTTCCTTTCTCAGAGAAATTGTATTCTTGTGATCTGGACTCCTCTTGTCCGAGATAATTTTTTTTCTCTCACCATCTATTCTTATTTTTCATTTCCAGACCTTGTTCTCCTGTTTTACTTCACCTAGCTTTCTGCTAGCTTTCTTTAAGTGCTGTGCTGCTTTTGCTGAGGCACTGTGGTTGCTGGCGATATTATTTGTTCCAGACTCCTCTTTCCTAGTAACTTCTTTCTGAATCTGAACTAGGACGTGTATTCACAGTGTATGAAAAGTGATGGAAAAAAGCACAGGGTTCTGGGCTAGCACTCTTGGGCTGGTGACTAAACCAGCCAGTCTAGGGATGAGCCTGGATTATCCACCTTCCTTGGCTTTCCTTCATTGATGTGAGGAAGACAACCTGTTGACTGTGCTAGACCTTTGCAGATATAAGACCCTGCCTTAGCTCATGTTGTCAGATTTCATACCAGACCGTGCCAGGAGTGATGTGAACCTTACTAAGTACTCTTTGCCAAAGTTCCTTTTGAGGGATTACTTCTGGATCATTTATGAAAAGGATGGAAGTAAATTTTCAGCCTCAGAGCCGTTTTGCTACAGGATTTTGAAGAACAGGTTGTCTCAAATCAATAAAGTGTAAAATCTCTTATGCTGGCTTACTGAAAACCTGAGACAAGGGTATTTTTATGCAGCTAGCCTGGAATGCAGTTGTCCTTGAAAAGGCGAGAGACTGAGTTTAACCAGTTTGTCCCAAGCTTGTTTGCTGTGTTACAGTTGTGTGGGAGAAGCACTGCAGGTACTACCTACTTCAGGATATAATTTTGGAAGAAGCAAGGAATTTTAAGGTATTTTCTCCTTTATGGAAAGAACAAGGAAATCTGTATTGTGGCACCTCACTATTCTATCATGAGCACAGACACCTGGACTCCTGGAGGCTTCAGGTCACCGTAGAATTGGATTCTGTGAGCACTGCTGTGTAGTTGAGCAGAAAAGTCCTAAGCAAGCTGGTACACTGATGTGATTTGTTAGCTGTGAAGCAGAGTTCTCCAAGATGCAAGAGATAGTAATGGATTTTGCAGCCTTTTGCATTTAGCCCTTCAAAGTGTCCCACTGTGAGTGTTCCTAGCACGTAATCTGTGACTTATAAAAACAAGCAACGGATCATCAAGCATGTTGGTTGCTAGTAATGTACTAGAAAGGAAGAGTGTAAACAGAAGGATGATTCAAACACTGGTTGGTGTTGCCGTGTACGCTGCCTGAGAATTAACTAGTACCAAGGGGACAACGACCAAGAGGGAGAAGCTGCAGCCAACACTGACTCGGATCAAATTCTTACAGTTCAGTGTAACCAGAAGAGATAAGTGGTCCTTGGTGCCATTACAGGATGAGCTTGCTTTCCCTTTCAGAGAAGGAGCAGAGGGGAGAACCGGGAAGTAGCTTATCTCCTTATCCTTTCAGGAGTTTGTTTGAGGGAAGGGGTACAACCAATGACAACCGACAACTTTCAAGTTGTGTGAGCTCTACTCAGCTCCTCGAATGACCTTTGAACAGTGACATGCTCTAATTTTCTTTCTGAAGAGCAGTGATAACTGCCTGCTGTACCAAGATACTCTTTGGAATGGTGTTAGCATGCTTTTCATCTCCGAAAAGACTTGCTGAGTGTTGTAGAAAACATACTGCAGGAAAATCAGATTATTTAAATCCTGGCCAGGAAGCCTCTGCAATACCTGTTTGCAACACTGCTGCAGTTGCCTGGGTGATATATTTGGGGGTAGCGGGGAAGGCTCTGCCACACTTGAGCTTTTGATCCAGCAGGCGCAGGACATTTGTTCCCTGTTTTGTTTTCTAGAGGAGTTTAGCAACCTTTTACTATGTGCATCAAGGTCAGGCAAGATAAGCCTATACTTTTAAAAATAAAATTATCATTAAAGCTACCCTAAGGCAGTTGGAGTGCTGTGCCACATGATAAAAAACATTCTAAAATAGGAAGAAGCATAAATAACACTATCCCTTTGAAATTCAGTGAAACTGAAGGGCTGGATACAGGAAAATGGAAAGAAGGAGAGAAAATAGGGTCAGTTTAACAACTGCACTTTGTGGGCTGCCTAAAATGTTCTTTATTTTTCATCCCAGTGAAATGCAGCAAGCTCGGGCCAGAGCTACTTGCCCGCAGACTTTCCTGTCAGTAAATGCCCTGTGCAGATGGAATATAATCACTGTATTCAGTGCCTGACTCTTTGTACTGTAAATCAGAAATCTGCCGGGACCATAATGTATAAATAACTCTTTAACTAATTATTTGGGGAATAAAGGATAGTTCAGCTGAGTGTCTAGAGGAACATCTCCTGCAGAACATGAAATTATAGGTGTGTTCTCTATTGCATTATTCTCCCTGATATCTAAATTATTCTTGTGGATTCAGCTGTATTCAATACTCATTTTTATACCTTGTCTGAAGTTGGGATTTTTGCATGCTGTATTTCACAAATGAGAGGACTCTGCCCACTTGATGGAAGGGACAATATAACACAGACTACGATCTGTTACAGTTCCTGGTGTATGTTTATTTCCTTTGTACTTTTCCCATAGACAGGGGACCACAGTCTGAAGAAGGCAAGACTGAAATGAAGTTACTTCCAAAAGACGTTAGTCAGAACTAACTTAAAAAATCAAATTTCAAAGCCCAGACAGATCTCTGATTTCTCAGTTCTCCACATGTAGCAGATGGTGTGGTACAAGTTGTTCTAGCAATATTTCACAAACTTGCTATTGCTTGCAAGTGTAATGTTTTGCAAAAAGAAAAAAAAGTTGTGGGGCTTTTTTTTTTTTTTTTTTTTTTTTGGAAATAGGGACATGGCCAAGCGAACCAGTCGGTGGAGAGTGAATGTGTGAGCTGTTGGACACAAAAGCAAATTGTCACAAGTGGCTTAAATCATCTTCTTTAATCTAGCAGGACTGACAGCTCACATAATTAGAGTTGGAAGATAGTTGGACTATCTCCTAGAGATGCTGGAGCAAGGTTGGCTTCAGGAGTATTTTATGGCTGGTACTAATTACAGATTCTGGGACAGTAGTCTTGAAATCGTGTTTTCACTGGTGTTTGGGAGAAGTGACCTGTTCTGTGACCCACTTACTTCAGCATATGTCATGTTTGTTTGTTCTTAAAGCAGGCCAGTCCTTGCTGAAGTGAAATCACACTTGTTAGATCTTTGTTTTATAGATAAAGCTAGATGATCATTAGCATGATTTATTCTAGCCCAGTTCTTTTACTTGTCACAACTTGATGTTTCCACTATACTTATTATCCATAAACTGTCTTCTGAGTACCGCTGGCAGCTGACTAGTTCACACTCAGAAGAAACTACGTTAAAATCCAACTACTATAAACCAAGAAACAACGGTTTGTACTTATTCCAGTAGGCATGTGTGTGTGAAAGTTATTAAAAGTAAGACAGTCAGGTTTTGTTCAGTGATTTGCTGAGTTCCTTTTCACCTGGTTGTATTTCCAAGAGCCAAGGATGGGTGACCACAGACTAAAGCCTCACCTACACCCTCACTGTTTGAGACTCTGATCTCCTAAATCGCTGCTTGCCAAACGGTTAGTGGTTCTTTCAACAGTATGTCATTATGAATGACACAAAGCTTGGTAGCTGGAGTGCAGATGGCCCCTTGAGTGGCTTTGCAGGGGAAAGCAGGCATACAGGTTCCTTCTTAACAGCATTCTGAAGGGTATTTACTGGTAAAGGAATATTCCTCATAGTCCTTTGGACCACCAGCAGACACTTTCCCTCAACAGAACAAGAAAGAAACAAAAGGTGATGCTGAGTGGGGTAACACAGTTGACTTGCTGAGTCTCAAGTAATGGTCCTCTCACTGTTACTGCATCATCCCTGACATTTCACTGGTTTTGTGGTTATGAAATACTTCATTTTAGAGGCTGATCTTGGTGTTATCCGTAGAGATTATTCTCTCTAGAATAAGTGACTGTTACAAAACCATTGAGGCTTCCTGTTGGTAACACTCTAAACCACAACAACAAAGCTTAGTTATATTACCCCTATCTGCTTAGGAAGTTTCATGTGCTTTGTGGTCTTTCTACAAAGCCATGTGCATCTCCCAATACAATTGTTTGTCTGCAACTGTGTATAAATTAAATTTTTGATAGGTGGGCTTCAGTATCAGCTAAATCAGCACAGGAATTTAAAAAAAAAGTCCAAAAATAACAGCCTTTTTTTGAGGAAGAGACAAAAATACTTCACTAAGAATTGAATTGGGTTTATTTCAATCTTCTAGTGCTCTTTCAAGGCCATTTAAACATAAGTCTTTTAAGACTGAACTTTTTCAAGCATTCCTTCCCTCTTCACCTGTCCTTTCTGCCCAAGCATTGTCCTCAGGATCTTAATCTTACTATAGTACTTCCATTAAAAATAATTACAAGTGTTAATAAACTCGAAGCTTCACTTAGGTTGATTTGAAAGTATTCTATGACAACAGTGATGTGAGAATTGTGACGACAATTATGTAAGAAAAGTAGCTCTTCTGTGAAGGAAACCTCCTTTTCCCTAAGACAGTCCTGCATCCCCTCATCCTTTAGTTTGATAACGTTACTGGTTTGGATTTTGATCTTTTTTTTGTTGGTGGTTTGTTTTTGTTGTTTAATACTGAAGTGAAACTGAAGCAGCTGCTTCTTGTTATAATCTGTATATGGCAAAGGTGTAGGAACCAACTCCTGCTGCTGCTGGGGTCACATTGGGAATCAGATTAGAGGACAGGAGGATGGATGAGAACATTCTGGATTTGTGACACTATGCACCTCCAGTCTATTTCCCCTTCCTTTCTCCTATAATAATCCCAACAACAGAGAATCAAGTGTGTCTCCATTGTTCCTGTTTGTCAACACCTCAACTAGGATATGTAGGGTGGACAACTATGGAGAAGAGTATTTCTCCAAGTATGGAGAAGAGTTTAGATTAGGTATTAGGAAGAAGTTCTTCACTGTGAGGGTGGTCAGACACTGGAACAGGTTGCCCAAGGAAGTTGTAGATGCCTCCTCCCTGGAAGTGTTGAAGGCCAGGTTGGATGAGGCTTTGAGCAACCTGGTCTAGTGGAAGGTGTCCCTGCTGATGGCAGGGGGGTTGGAACTGGATGAGCTTTAAGGTCCCTTCCAATCCAAACCATTCTCTGATTCCATAAAGGCAGATGGAGAGGAAAGGACAGGCATGAGGAAAGCCTAGAAAAAGAGAAAAGGGTAAAAGGTGATCTTGCAGCTTCTCCCTAATAGTGTATTTAAGGACACTGAAGATTTGGGTACAGTCTTGGGTATACTTCATGCTTGTTGAATGAGACAGGTGGGCCTTCTAAACTGATCCATGATAAGTTAGAATTGAATTACTGACTGAGGTCCCTGTAATGGGCAGTGTGCTGGTTGCAGGGTTTCCCCACATAGCTGATCACTGATACCAGGCACAAAAAGCTGAGGAGTTCTGAGCTCCTGGAGCACAACCAAATGATAATTTGCAGGACTGTTCATTTTGGGAAGGAAAAACCCACCAAGAAGATATCTTCCTCCTTTTCCCTTCTTACCAGAGGTAGAATAAATGACATTTGAATAGTGAATACCTATATACACTCGTACAGTTCACATGTGAGATGTGCAGTGGGTTGGCACAAGGTGCCAATAACTACTTTTGTTGCAGGTTAAGTGTGCTCAGCACCATGGCTAATTTTGAAACAGGTGTCAGGCTTGCTTCTGCTTGAAAGAAATGATGTTAATATTGGCTATTATGGTGGCAGTATGCAGGACAGGTCAAGAAGTGTTCCTGTTTTTCAGATTCCATGTTCAATTAGACCCCTAATTTTTGGAAAAGTTGACTGTATAGAGTACTGTGCCTGTACAATAGATACACCAAAACATATATGAATTGTAAAGTGAAGAAACACTTCCTCATCACAAATCTGTGTACACTCCAACATGGCCTTGTTTAGAAGCTTGTTTAAATATTGTCATATCCAAGTAGATGAGTATTACCTCCTACACTGACCCTAAACATCAGGGGTCCAAAAGATGTTTACAGAGCATGGATCTGTTTTCTAGACAAAAACCAAAAAACATTCTAATTTGTAGCCCCTGGATTATGAAGATAACCCTTCAAACCCAAGCTGGAGTGTAAATTAATATAACGAGGCCTTCCTTAGCTTATAGGGTCAGCTCAGTTTCTCAAGAGTATTTCAAAGCCTTTGCTGCTCAGGGTTCATTTTGCTAACCAGCAGTGTCATGGAGTTCACCAGGCTGTTCAGGTTTACTGCTGCTATTCAGGAACCTGGGGGAGGCTGTGCAACTGATGACAATATCAATTTTGGGTTGCTGCTTAGAAAAGCCAAGAGCAGAAGTAGAGACAAGATACAGCTATACTGGTATCTCTGAGATTTACTTAATAATAGAAGAGAACTGGAAACATTATTTAGATTAACCTTGAAGGGTTTTAAAAAGAAATCATTTCAAAGGGTTATTTCCGATCCAGCAATCTAATATGTCAGAATTTAATGAAACTATTGTGAGTGTTCAGCAATAGAAGAAGTCTATTTATGTAAACATTTAAAAAATGGATACAAGTTACATCTTCTAGGAAGAGTGAGATGGACTCAGAGATCTGAGTTACCTTGAAGATCTTTTGAAATAGCTCGTGGCACAGCTTCCTTCCTCCATTAAGTCACTGGGTGCAGCAGAACTCAAGCTTATACTGGCCTGAGCTGGATTGCATAAGCACGGACTTAGTCACTGCTGCTCTTTAATGCAGCTTTTTCACAGAACACAGGTTTTAATTGTAAAGCTTTACTTCAGTACAAGTGAAACAGCATCCTTTGTCTGAGAGCTGATTTGTGTTTCCTTTTCTGCTAGAAATTAAATTCTTTCATCTATAAACTAGCAAATAACAATAAAAAAATCAGTCTAATAGTTGGCAGCTCTTGGGCTCAGATGTAAGATACTAAAGTTCTTCAGACTTGAACTGTAAACTGCTGGATGTCCTACATGTGCTCTTTATAATATTGTTGATATTTATAGAGTTGAGTCTTGATAAAGTTACTCTGGCACCTTGATCAAAGCATAAAGGCTGCAGTGAACAAATGTTCTCAAACTTGTTTGTTTGGTTACTTTGTGGTGATATCACTCTGGTTTGTTTTCAAACCTGCTTCTTTGCTGACTGGTTTGGCATCAAGTAAGCCACGATGAGCTTTATCATTTGTGGCAATGACATGTATAAATAGTGAGACCCACCTCTCTGCAGGCCCTGGAGAATTCTTGTGCTTTCTCCTAGCTAGGGAGACAAGTGGGGTTTGGGTAGGTTTTATCATTTTTTTGAGGCAGAAAGATATGTACAGCTTGGGGAGGGATGAGCAGTGCCTTTGTAATTGATTGATATTGGTGTGAAACCTGTGCTCTGGCCCAATTACCCAGTGAAGCACAGCAAAATACTTTTCCACTAATCATAAATTGTATGCTTGTTATTCAGGATGGTGTTTGTTGGTTTTACTTAATTATTTTTTATGTCTTTAAAAAAAAAAACCCCAAAAAACCAAGAGCAAACAGAAAAAGCAGAGGCATTTTATCAGATTAAAAGGGCTTTGTCTAGAGAAGATCCTTAGAATAAATAGGAAAATGGTATTTAGTGTCTCGAGTATTTCAAGTTATGTTTAGTTTTCTTCTTCAGGATCTCAAAAAACTGGGGATATTGAGGTTTGCAGCATAGCTGTGAGGAAGGAGCTGATTCTTCATGTTAGAAGAAACTGAGATCTATTTCTTTGAGTAATCTAAATGAATTTAGGTCTGATATAAACTACAGAAGAACAACTAGCCCATATTTTGTAATTTTTTTTTTCTTCCAGAGGTGCATTAGATGGTTTAGGTTTGATGTGCAAAGTCAGTAGATGCTCAGATGATGATTTGAGTAGCCTGCCATAGCTGTCCTGTGACACACAAGTCTAGCAGGTTTACTTCTTGCTTTTGTCATGACAGTTTTGTCAGAAAATGTTTTAATTTTCTGTTTTTATGTCATCGTAATTAAATATATTTAACTTCTTTAGGGGTAAAATGTTTAAAGAGGGCAATGCCCTCTAACAGTGTGATTTAATGGGATGGTAATTCCTGCACTTTAGCACCTAGTTAAAAGTACATATGTGCTTTGAGAAGCTGAAATAGGCCACAAGCTTAAGTCTGTCAAAGCTTAGTTTGTCTGTAGTCTTGTACAGAAGTTGTAATTCTTTCTTATTTTGATGTGAATAAGTCACTATGGCTTCCATCTATTTTTTGTCAAATGGTTAAGCTAAATTTGAATAAGACACTTGGTATTTATGTGTCTTTCCATCAACACACAAGCTTGCACCGTGATAGCAGAGGTGCAATGACCTTTTCTTTGTGTGCTTTGTTAGTATTTCTGCTAAATAACATGTTTTTTTCTCATTTTAGGGGTTGGTGGCAAAGCCTATAACTGCTTCTAGGTGCAGCCTAGCTCTAGGATAATGCTCAGCTGGGCTCTCAGTACCTGCTCAGCCACAGGTGGATGGACTTAGCCCTGGTATTACACTCCCTTGAGTTGCGGGCTGTAGAAACTGGCATGCCTTAAAGCAATATAGGTTGCCCAAGGAAGTTGGATGCCCCCTCCCTGGAAGTGTTCCAGGCCAGGTTGGATGAGGCTTTGAGCAACCTGATCTAGTGGAAGGTGTCCCTGCTGATGGCAGGGGGGTTGGGACTGGATGAGCTTTAAGGTCCCTTCCAATCCTAACCATTCTGTGATTCTATGAATATAATTCTGGGCTGTTTAGACTCAGGTGAGCTGTGCCAGTTTTCTTGTTTTACCTGTGGGGAAATGGTACCCCAGGTGCTGATCCTTAGCGTGGTTTCTGTTGTGCATCAGCTGTTACAGACCTACCCTGCAGCTGATATGCACGTGGCATTGCCAGGAAATATTTTGTTCCTGACCAAGAATAGCACTTAACTATGAGGAACCTCTTAGAGAGCCTTTCTGCTGTCTTTAGCTTTCCCTTCTTGTCCCACACCTCTCCACACAAAGCTCACCTTCTCATGTTTGAGCAGGGAAGCTGGCTTTGAAACATCCTCTGTGGTGTTAGCGGGGAGCAGGTGAGTGTGAAAGAGCACAGCCTCATGCTGGGCAGAACTACCACCTTCGCTGAGGGGCCTGGGCAGCACGCAGGAGGCTGTGGAAACTAATTTGGAGTAAGAAGGTAAAAGGATCAACTGGAGCTGGTTATGGAGAACATGATTTCCCAGCCTACCGCGAGAGGGTGCTCCAGGGCTTTCACTTAATTTATGCATTGCTGAAAAGGTTTTTTGTTAGGAAAAGTGGAGGGTTTGGGGTTTTTTAATCATTACTATGTTCCAGTGAAGAATGTTTTAAGTAATTTTTGGTTTCTGAAAGCAGGCAAGACCCACATATCAAAAGGCAGATGTAGCTGTCTTAAAATTTAAGGGAATAATGCTTATTTTACTTTTGCCTTTAAGAGCTGAACTGCTGCTGCCTTTTTGGTTGTTTAGTTTCTGTTGGGCTTTATTCTAAATAACTTCATCTCCCAGTAAGAGAGTTTTTCCAACTCGTTTATGTGTAAGTTTGCAGGCAACCTTTCATGCATGAAAAGACATTAAATCTGATACTTCTGCTAAGTAACCTGAGCCCTCAAATTACGAGTCACTCCTCATTGCTTCTGTGCACTTCTCCTCTGTGAAACAGCAATAATGCTTGCTTGTTTTGTGGGGATGTTTAGACTTAACTTTTGCATAAAGAATCACAGAAAAGCTGTCTGCAGGTGTGTTAAATCATGCACTCTTGTCAGCCTGTAGCCTGTTAGAGGAACCTGTGCTTGCTGTGGGTCGAGCCTGGATTTCAAAACACTTGTGGCATGGTGATAGGTCTGAAAGAAGGTTAGAGTTTGTGTTCATTGTTTGACTTGCTTTGAAATGGAAGCTCAAAGCACTGTGCTTTGCTGAGTGTTATCTATCAAACACCCATAAACAGGCTGAAGCTACAGTGAGTTAGCAGGAGACAGAGAAGTTTAGTGCACTGTCTTTGGCTCTTTAGCCATAGCAGTACAAACAAGAGTGAACTGCAGTAAGCATTCATGCAGTTGGGTTGTTGGCTGGGAGACAGGATCTCTGCAAAGAGATCCCAAACCTGGTGGGTTTGGTCTAGGCATGTAATTGTAAAAAAAAATAACAGCACCTGATGCTGCTGTGTTGTCACTGACTGCTCAGCTGTGGGGTAGCTGTTACACTACATTGGGCTGCATTGGTGTTTTTCTAAAAGTCACTTGTCATTCCCTTTAATATTAGTCAGTGAAAGAGCCCATTGAAAGAAACATCAATCAGTCCTAACCCAGGCTACTAGAAAGGAGATAGGAAAATATATCAAGGAAAATACAACCAAGACAGACTTCCTGTCTTGCATACTATCATGTAAAAGCAAAAGCATGACTTCTGCTATGCTGTAGCTGTCCTTTTTTGTCCCCTGCACTTTCCTAATCTGTTACAAGGTTGAGATCTTAGATGCATTTCAGCCTTGGCATCTGGCTTTGTTACCTCCACCCATCCATTATTTCCTCTTACAGAAAGTTTGAAACCCTCTTCATCACACAGTTACCCCCTGAGCCTACAGAGAGGTGGGCTTGTAATTTTTAAAACCACAAAAACTATTACAGAAGCAGCATCTTGGTTTGTTAACAGAGAAGCAGGCTTTAGTATATAGAATAAACTGCTCTGGTACTGTGGTGCTTCATATCACCAAACTGAAGGTTACCCCTCCAGGGATTGCTCTTGTGCTTTTAGAAATCAGATAATGATCCTGTGTGTTCAGAATAAGTGTCATTCCATGGTGAATACTGTGTGAAATGAGGTTGGTTGAGGCTTAAAGGGAAACAGGATTGAGTGTCCAGGAATTGGTGCTGGTGACAGATGAGGAAGAACTATTTCCTTTCCTGTGAGCATTCAGCATTCTTACTCAGCTGCCTGTATCTTTGAGTTATTTGAGTTCTGCAAATGAGAGAGGTGATGTACAATGTCTTTCTCTCTGACTCTCTCTGCTCTTGGGGAAACAGTTTGTTCCCAAATTCCTTGCCTTCACTGACAGACAAAGGATATTGGCTCTAAACCAGGAATACAGACATGCAGGAATTGGAGTAAATGGTTTCTCCCCAGGAAGGTACCAGCTTTGTGTAAATATGAAAAAAACCCGAGGTACTAGCCTGAGTAAAAATCCCAGCAGTTAAGAAAACTATTTTCTGTAGTAGTTAGCTATTTAGTCTATTTTTTCCACCCCTCACTGGTAGAGTAGTAAGTTTATACAAGAAAAATAGTGGTTTATTGTACAGATAAGTGAGAGCTGTGGGTACAAAAGATAGTTTATGCAACAGGTCTCTAGCAGAACTACCGACTCAGCACCCTTTCCACAGGGCCATGCTTTCTTTTCCAAGTTGTACTGTAGAGGCTTTCTATTCTGCTTTGCCCTACGCCAGATTTTCTTCCTCTTTTTAATGCTTGAACTTGAAGCTACGTGTTTTAATCCTACTTCGTTAGCGTGAGGAAGTGTGGGAGTTTTTGTTTAGAGAACATCAGTAGTCGAGACAGTAGCTGTTTTCAAAGTGTTGTATGTCTTTGAATTGAAAGTGTTATTCATTAGTTAGAGATACTCTAAGGATTTTGTAACGAAAGCTCCACGTATTGCACTTTAGGAAGGATGGCTGATCAACATTAGTCCTGCTCTGCCACAGCTTCCAGTCTGATATTTAGCAAATTGTTCTGTTTCTTTGCTTTAGACCTTCTGCATAGTACAAATTTTACCCTACTCTGTAGGACTGTCAAGAGAATAAAATATCAAAACTGTGAGGCACTCGGTGTATCAAGTACTGCAAAAATATCCCATGTAGTATCAAGTCATCATATCAGCATGCCCTGACTGAGAATGTTCTGTAGGCTGTGAATTTAATGCCTGTGAGAATAAGCATTTACTGAAGGGGTCAGCAGGGTTAGCACTAGTGAGGGTAGTCACCCACAAAACAGCTACAGCCTCCGCAGAAGCCTGGGGTCTGATACATCATCTTTCTCTTTTCTCCTTGAATTACTAACAAAGTGTTTCAGCAAAAATCGTGGATCTTGTTATTTAGTTGTAGACATCTGAGCAGGCTAGGTGGTTGCCAGCTGGAGGGTTAGGAGATAAATCTTAATAGAATTCATATCCTCATTGGAAAAATATCATTGCATCTTGTCACTAGTCTGGAGAACAATTATCTAGATTTAGCAAAACTTCACTGTTTGGGATGAGAGATACACTGATGTTTCCTGACTGCCTCTTGTGCAGAAGAACAGGCACATCAGTGGGTGACATGTGTTCACTCTCAACTCTGTATGCTAGCACTCACGCAATTTTAAATCTGAAAAAACATGAGTGTGCATCTCAGGCCTGGTCTGTGAGGAGGAATGCCAAGTCCTTTCAGCAGCGTGCCTCCGAAGACAGCTGCTCAGTTAGCATTCATGTCTGCCAGGGTCTGTGCTCTCCACAGTCATCCCCACCCCAAATCTCCAGACAAAAACAGGAGATGAATTTCAACAACTGCAGAAGGTTCAGTTGATGAATCTTAATTCGAGTAAGGAGTTATTTGAAGTGTTTCTTTTCATAAGTCTCTAATGGTGGTTGTAGGGGCTACACATGCCCATTCAAGTTGTCAAGATAACGCTAACCTCTTAATGGAGGTGGAGTTCTGGTGGGCTGAGGCTGTGTCAGTGCCACGTCCCTCTAAACATGAATAATACTCATACAGACCATAATGTTTTTCTGAGCTCTACCACTGTGCTCTCAATGCTCCTTCCTCTTTTCCCCTGCCTGGGTTCCACCTTTTTTTGCACACGCTGATTTTTCCAGTTGCAATTTTTCCTTGAGAGTAAGCCACCACCCTTACGTGATATACTGCTTTCATAACACTGGCAAAGTGCCCAACACAACTGGTTTCAGACCTCCACACCCAGACCCGAGTATTTTTCCTCCCCACTTTAAAGGAACGACCTGCACTTTATGTATTTGTCTTAGATTACAGCAGCCACCTTAATGTATTAAGAACAAAGCCGAGGCTGTCAGTTTTGCCATCATTATATTGTACCTGTCATTATGTAGGAAGCCCTGCCCTTTCTTTAGAAAAAAAAAGAATTAGATTCCAGATATTTTGAGTCATTTAGTCTCAGTCCTGCTGCTCGAGCATGTGTCTATTGTGTCTAATATAATTTGCCCTTAATGAGGCCAACAGCAGCAGTACCAGTAGTATGAAGTCCGTTATAAATTATCTATCTACAGTATTCACGAGACATAATTTTCAAAAGATTTACCAGGAATTTTCAAAGTAAGAATGCTTGCACTATTCTATTTTATTTTTTTTCCTATGATGCAGAGGAGTATAAGTTGATGTAGGAAGTACCTAATCTTGAAGTAAACTTTTACAGGATATAAGGAAATACAGGATATAGCCTGTTTGTACCCTGGTCATGTGAATTACAATATAAGGCTGAATTGATAGAAATTTGAGCTTGTCCCTGCTACCACTGTGCTCCTTCTTTACCAGTGCTGGTTCTCATCTAGCCCTGTGGTAAACCAGTCCAGGGAGCTAATCCGACAGAAAACTGAAGCAATAGTTTGGTTTTCTGGCCCAGCTTACTGCACATCAGATGAATACGGGTGTGAGCACATGGGAAGCAGCAAAGGAGGCAGCTGGGAGCAGGGGAAACAACCACTGATCTGGCAGCAGCTGCCTGCTGGGTTCACTTAGCCACATGGTCCTCAAAACCTTAGCAAAATAGTTCAGTGGCTTTGTCTCTTATGCCTGGGGGAGGGCTTTGATGAATCCAGTTCAGGACTGCTAAAAAAAAAATTAATCTAATTTGCTATATACAGCCAGTTAGCACTATGTCTTTAGCAAAGCTGTCATCTGAAAATGAGCCCCTGAAATGTTTCCTTTTAGAATCTTTGAAATTCAGAAGTGAGTTAATTCAGATGCTTAAACAGTCAAAGGCAGCATCTCTTAGTAAGAGGTTACTTTCCCAAGTTTCTAAGAATAGGATCACCTGGTTTAAGGGAGGGGTTTTTAACATATATTTGACTTCAGTGCTCATTGAGTTCTCAGCCTTAATGGTGTTCTACCATGCTACACATGTGTGCCTGGAATGAAAAGCTGATTATAACCCCGTTTCCATGAACAGCAGCTTTTAATTGCTGTCATTGAGTTGGTCAGACTGACAGCTAAAGGAAGAGGCTGGCTGTCCCTCAAACTGAACTAGGTGTGAAATTGAAGGTGGATAAACAAATGGATTATTTAACCAGTATTTCTGCCAAAAGAATCTCAGTTCTGTGAATAAATCTGTTAATCTAGTTTCTCTGGTAATTAGGAATTAAGTTCTTACACTGGTTATCTTCTGCTGCATTTTAATTAGACCCAATTCTCAGTGTAGAAGTTTTACTGAACAGTCACATTTGACGTCACTAGTAAGAGAACATGCCAACCTGGATTAGTCAGTCCTTTTGAGGGCTGATTCTGCTTGGTGTATTTGATCATGACAATTTGATGTTTGCCATTACTCAGCTTTTCCAGCTTCAGAATCTGAGGTGTGACCCTGAATGTTTAATTTACTGGTCTTCTTAGTGAAAGAATGAATATTTAGTACTTGATGCAGGTCCCTGCTGGATATTCACCAGGCTCTCACCTTGGTATTCAGTCATGGGTTTGTGAGCTGATCATGGGTGCTTCACTTGGTCTTTGTGGGGGCTGCAGATGTTTTCCTTTTTTTCTGGGGCTCAGGCAATCTACTGTTCATGATGAAAGCGTGACCTTAAGGGGCATTTGCTCGAGAATCTCTGCTGATGCTTCATGCAGGAGCTTCAGCATCCTTGCTGGATGAGCTTAAATGTGCTGGGTGCTTCCAAGTTTCTAAATTTCAGCTCTTGGTTCAGTTTTTCAGGGACTGACCATGCAGGCTTTATAAAACTTTAACATTATTATGCTTGTATGGTTTATTTGAGATTGTAAGAGACTTAGATCTCAAAGCAGTACCATGTCCATATAAACATCTTTCCTTGCCTGACTTCCCTCACTGTTTTTGACAGTTCTGGCATCTGCTCAGTTCCGTAGCCTATCCAGGAAGCTGTTACTTCTGAGCAGCCCATGCAGCACATAGTTATATTGGCTTTAAGTGCTTAAAGTAGCTTGAAAGCAATGGGAAGACTGTTTCTGGCGATGCTGTAGATGAGCAGGAAACATGTCATTAATTCTATAGACCCCTTCAAATGATTTTCAAATATTAATTAGCTTCTGATTCTATAATGTCCTTCTAAGCTGAAAGACCCATTTTAAACCTACATCCTACAGGAGCTTTCAATCTGAAGTTAATCGTATCTGCCTCTGGATGCTCCATTGCTTGCTGAGTAGCTGCTCTTGAGCTGGGGCATGTCTTGTAGTTTACCTCAAGGATACTTTTTCAAAGAAATTTGGGACTTAAGTAACATGTCACAACAGTATGAATTTCAATAGAGAAATGCCCTAAAAGGCAGGGTTTGGTGGCATCTGAAGAAGCTGGCAGTGACGGACTGTCTTGCAGCAGTGCTGTATAAGAGGTCTCCATAAGGATGAAAAAGAGAAGCCCTTGGCTGGAAGCAGTATCTACACGGGATGGGAAATGTTCTGCTTTCTAACTGCTGTGTGGAAGGGAGCTACAGTTATTTTAAAAACATTTAAGTACAGGATTGCTATGGGTAACTGCTGTAAATAGTAGAAATGCAACTGAAAAAAATCTACTCCCAAGCTACCAAAAGCCAGAGCTGCTTTAGTTTCCAGTACCTGGACAAAAGGCAGAAGGCATTATTCTGTCCCTCTGCTTTCAGAGGCTGAATTAGAACTGAGTACAAGTTCACCATGCTTTTGGTTACTGAAATACCTGATTTGGAGGAGATTTGTACTGAAGAGGCTCAAGAGGGAGAATGAATTTGAGAGGAGCATTTGCAGGGCTGCCTTTTGTCTTGGCATTTCCAACTTCAAGACAGCACCTGGTGTGCTGGTGCAGCCCAGTAGTGAGCCCTGGTCCCAGAGGAAGCACTGAGTGTGGCTGGTTCTTGTGGGGATACAATATACCCCTCTGTAATCCAAGCAGTCAGCTGTCCTGACAGCCTATATAGGCTGGCAACAACTGGGAATGTTTTTCTGTGGAGTGGGAGGAAGAAGGAATGAGGTGGAACTCTGTTGAATTAGAAAAAGAATAATCTTAATTTAACAAGATGAAGGGATCTTTCTTGGTCTTTCAAACCAGAAGATGTAGAGATGCTGCAAGCAAGTTCCCTTCTGGATGGCTCAGTTAGGCTTTGCTCTCAATCTCAGTTCCAAATTTACATTTAATAAAACAACACTCCTAAATTAAGCAGTAGTTTTACACACCTCAATCAAAGCAAGCTGCATGGCATAAGTGGCAAAAAATCCTGCCATGAAACTGAATGCAGCTAATGTTCTTTTGTCAGATCTTATTTTCTGGTTTAGGTGAAATCATCTTGCACTTCCTTAGTTTCCCCATTCTTTGTTTGATGGTGATAGAGTGCAGATACCATTCCTCCTGTGAGCTGCGAGTGCTCCTATCAGCTGTATGAATGGTTTGGTTTCTCTGCTTTGTGTGACTTAAAGTCATATTTTTGTCTTGTTCATGCACATCATCTATCAGTGATAACTGGTATCAACTGGGATGGCAGTTTCTCTGCATTTCTACTGGTCACTACCACCATTGCTGCTGGTGTAAAACCCCTTACCAGTGCCACAAGAGGCAAGGTAATACTGGAGCATCCTCTCAGTTCATGATGTGCTGTACTCCTTGGGTCTATGGAAAAGCATGTCACTATCCACAGTAAAATCCACAAAAACTGCTGTAGATGGGTGCAATTTAGGAACTAACTCATACTTCACAGAGCAAGAGGAAACTAATTGAGTGAGCTGCAAGTTAGACCTCCCACTGGGAATTTCCAGCCCTTTCCCTCTTCCTTCCTCCCTCAGAATATATATAGGAAATAGGAGTAAATTAAGCACTGGGGGAGGTGGCACCCAAAAGCAGAAGCAGTAACAGAGGCTGGAGTAACCTTCAGTTAAAAACAGCTGACAATATACTGACCAATCCTCTGGGCATCCCAGTCGTACCACCACCAATACTGGCAGCAGGAGAGATGGTTCAGACAGCTACGCCGGTATTAAGTGGGAGGAAGGCTCTTTAAATAACTAACAGTGGGTCTTATTCCCTGACTGTGTCAGCATTGAGTTGTTGTTTCATCCTCTGAACAGGAAAAATTAGTAAAGTAATTGGTGTGGCAATCGAGTGACAAAATGAAACTCTTCTGGTTTTTCTAGTTGCTGGATCTGTTTTAGAAGGCAGCAGATACTTTCCTTGTCATTTTGCATTTCTGTTCCAAAGCCTCTAAGCAACTGGAACAAAAGAGGACTAGATTTGGTTAAAATTGGGGGAGTAGTGCTCTATTGAACTTCGTCACTGAAGGAGTCCAAAAGAACACTTGTCTATATTTTGTTTTTAGAGCATGTGTATTTTGAAGGGGCTAAGGCAGCATTAGTCTTCCCCCCTGCCCCCACTGTTAATTTTCACATGCTTTTAAGTTACTGTGCATAATCCAGTCTCAAAAATCCTACCTTACTCTTAAAAAAAAATAGCTTACTGTCTGTCTCCTCTTATTCCAGGTGAATAGAAGGTTTTGTGGTACCAATTCAATAAAATAGGATTTCATTTAGTTAAGATTGCCTCAAAACCCTTTACAATCCTCGATAAATCTTGGCTTTTGTGGGGATTTGTCTTTTGAAAAATTATGAGATAAATCTGGAATTTCAGCTACCTCCTTTCTGATGTTTATTTGTCTATAGATCGGTTTCTGTCCTTGCTAGCCTAATTTAAGGTTAATCTAAGCATTTTCCATGCAGTTTCTGTTTGTTTTTTTTTTTAAATAGCCATCTTTAACCTGGCCAAAAGATTTGGTCTGATGTTTCTGGGGAATTAAGTCACTCATTTCCACACTGTTGTACTTTATTTGCTTTTCTTTACTTCTCTGAAAACAAATTAGTAGAAAAAACACCATCTACAGGATGTTTCTGCTCTGTTTGCGTGCAGGCACATTCAAGTTTCCCATCTCCTACAGTAT
Source organism: Antrostomus carolinensis (assembly GCF_000700745.2). Classification (NCBI taxonomy): domain Eukaryota; kingdom Metazoa; phylum Chordata; class Aves; order Caprimulgiformes; family Caprimulgidae; genus Antrostomus; species Antrostomus carolinensis. Next base: position 20,459 of record NW_010312987.1, read on the forward strand.
TTCTCCCTGGAGTCAATGGTACCTTCTTTAATCAGTCTTCTAGTTCAGCAGTTTCCCTTGTAAAGTCATTTTTGTCTTTCTTTCAATGCTCCTCGCCATAATATCTGACTTAACCAGATCATACACTGTACTCAGCACTGATCATAGATGACTTGCTGGAACACATTAATGTTTTTGTTTAGTGAGAAGGTGCTAGAAATGAAGCAGCTATCAAATAGGAATAAAGAAAATGTCTTTTATTCAACTTTCTAACTTTTCTTCAATTCACCTGTTTTTTAATTAAAAGCTGCTATGGGACTATGACAAAAGATGTGAAGAGGAAGAAAGCAAATAGCAAGATGGTAAAGTTGCTAATGATGTTAAGTTATTAAAGAGAGTAGAGGCAAAGCTGACTGAAGAACTGCAGGTTGAAGAAGTGGTAGAAGATTTCAGTGTAAACATGTGGAACAGAGAAAAATGGTTCTAGCTTTGCATATGAGGTATTTAGCTCTGAGCTGACTCCTACAACAATAGAAATAAATTTTTGAGCTGTAATAAGACAGTATCATGACAACATGTGGAATTATAGTCCAAAAACAGAGCGTTAGGAATAGAAAAAATACATAGTTCTGCCATTTCACAAAGCCGTGGTTTGAATACTGTGTGTAATTCCAGTCAGGTTGTCTGGAGCAGTGTATGGTAGAGCTAGAAAAACTCAGAGGACTATTTAAAGGTGATCAAAGGCAATAACAACATCAGAGTGCCTGGGACAAACTCTCCAGCCTGGAAGAGAGGTGGCTGAGGTACAATAAGATAAAGGCCTGTAACAAGCACAAGTGGCAGGGAAAGCACCAACGTGTGGTGATCGTTCAGGATTTGCCACTGTACAGAGCGAGGATCATCACATGAAACTAGCAGATGCCATGTTCAAAACAAATAAAAGCCTGTTCTTCATTCTACAGTGTGCAGCGGGGTCTTGCTTATGGGATGAGTTTAGTTTGCATTACTTCAGACAGCAGCTGGACATAATAATGGAAGAAGCCTGTTTGGAAGTGTGAGTACAGCACCAGCAGCTCTGGCTCAGAAAGACCTTGAGATGCAACAGGTTGGAGGCTTGGAAAGTGTTCTGGAATAGTGTCACTACCCTTTCCCCAGGCAGCTTCTGTTGGCAATGGTAATGGCAGGATGCTGGGCTGTATGTGTCCCAGTATGGTGGTTGTTAGGTGACTGGAGAATCCCAGTTGTCAGCTAGACTACTTGCTTTTGACATTCTTAAGTGTTCTGCTAAATCTGAGAGGCATGACTTGCTTTTCCTATCGTACTTCCTTTAAATATTCTATAGTTTTGATGTTAACAAGAAGTACTTGTAGTTCCTAAAAAGAAAAATAATAATCTCTGTGCCTAACTTTAACCACTACAATAGCAGACATACATAAAATACATGTTTGTAGCTCAGCTGCATAAAATTCCTTCAAGTTGAGTATATTGACTAGTCTTACCTCTCTTGAATTTATTATTTTTAAAACACTTTCTTTTACAGTTCTGTCCAAAAATATCAAATATCTACTGAATAATATCCATCACAAACCTACTAAATTATATAAGAATTTTTAATCCAGATCCACTTAACTTATTAATAATCTTTGTCTATTTACAATTATCCTTCTCTGTAATAAAACTGATTTTATTACTACACCAGCAATTCAAACAGGGACTTTTTTATAGCTTTGATTACTTTTAGAATAGGAGTATTGAGCTTGCTCAGTCTCACTATAAAATTCCCTGCAAAGCTGTATTAATTCTGCCATAACCCAGAAAGGATTTCCCCAAAATGTTATTTCAGTGAGTACATTCTTGTCTTAATACTGGACTCAGACACATGAGGGCTAAACGACGCTGTTAGCAGACTTGAGAAAGCAAATGGAATGGCACGGCCTGAAGCTGCAGAGCTGTCGGTGCTGAGGCAGGAATTCTCCTCCTGCCCAGGCCGGGGTTTGTGTTACGCTGGTTGCTGAGCAGCTGTTGGGAACGGCGCTGGTGAATGGAGCCCCTTGTCTGGTCAGCAGAGCCAATGACAAGTGTCTTGGTTTCGCCAACGGGAGGCGGCACAGCAGCCAGGAGCCAAGTTTAGTGTCGTGGATGTGTTTCTCTGACTTCATACGTGCACGTTCGCTCTGCTCCCCACAAAAGTGGATCAGCCTGTAAGGCTGAGAAAGGAGCAAGACAACTACAACTCCTTCAGCCAGAGCTCAGCTGAATGTCAGGCTCTGGGGATCTCCTGACAAGCATCCACATTAAGAGTGTTCCCTGCTTCTGAAGTTAACAAGACAGCATGCAATTTTTGGGCAAGTATTCATGCTAAAGCTCGGCTTTTCTTGGAGGAAAGGAAACACTGGTTTATTTTCTAAGACAAATATATTTCAAGGAGGCAAGATCACAGGAGTGTTTTAGTCAAATGAAGTAAATATTTTAAAAAGGAAACCCCTTCTTTGTTCAAGAGAAGAAAGTGGCTGTGGACAATGGCTTGAACAGCGTATTGGCTGCTGACAAATGAGGTTGACAGTTTTGTGATTTATTTTTAGCTAGGTAATTTTTTTTTTAAAACAGAAGTACTTTGTGGCTTTGGCAGTTGCTGCATGTTCAGTGTGGGTGGATGGAACTGAAGTCGCATCTGTGCTAACAAGCGTTTTGGGATTCCATTAAAAAAAAATTAAACTCATGTACTGGAAACTGAAGCTCTATCAGCTCACCTGGGGAGCTCTGCCCTCTGAATATCCTCCAAAAGGTAAGCAGTGCTGCCTGTCCAAGGCACTTGCAAAAATAATTACTTGGGCCTCAAGCTGTGACATCAACTCAAAGTTGAGCCGTTTCTCTTTCACTCCTGAGATTACAAGTCAGTGAGTTAAGCTCTACCCTCTCCTTCCAAGTTTTCCTTCTAACTAGAAAGGCTAAAAGTAAATTTCAAAAAACCAGCTGAGAAACAGTTTAATGTGGTCATTGTTCCAGGTGCTGAGTCCAAGGAGAGTACCTAATAAAGTAGGACTTCCAGTGAGATGTAATTATGTCACTTGAAAAGCAGCTTGGACATTTATATCATGTTAACTCAAAGGTCTGATCAGCTAACGCGCTTTACATCTGCAAAATAAACCTCTCACCAGCTAGACTTTGTTAGTGTAGATATTTCTGGCTTTAAGCTCAGGGGTTGGTTGAGCCATGATTTTTCAAGCAGTCTTTTTGCTGAAGGGCTCTTACTTCAGATGTTTGTCTTAACACTGTGTGAGTAAATAGCTATTCATTTGATTTGCTTGGAAGTAGATAATATCTTGGCTTTGATCTGGCCAGTATTAACGACTCCTCAGGAATTCTGTTGGAGTGAAGTGTAATCCACATTAAGCAACTTCTCTCCCAAAGTACCGATTAAAAAATGTGCTAAATGACTTGCTGTAAGCTGTCATAATGTTTGGCCATCCCACCTTCTCTGGAGAGCTGGGTGACCTAATCCTCCCTACCCTTCATACTGGAGAGGTTTACTGGAACTTACCACGACAGAGTAGGAATGTCAAATAGACTTTTGATCTACAGTTTCCCAGTTACCTTGAAATCTGGGTGTCTCTTCATAGCACTCCTTCCCCTAAAACTGTTATTGTGGGAGTAGTTTCTGTCCACTATAAAAAGGATTCAGAGGAACAAAGATGGGAACTTCATCACCTCAGTACTCAATGAAAACAGGTAAGTAATACAAAACATTTAAAAGTGGTGGTCTCTCTGCTTGTTTCTAGATTCCAAGCTGAATCGCTTTACAGGAGCTGAACAAATCCTTAGTAATTAAAGTAACAAACATTTTGATACAGTGTTCAGGATTTTGCAGAGGTTACACTTGTAGCTTTTCATTCTAAAATCTTTTTTGTACCTAATTTTAATTGTATTAAAACCTTTCTCAGTGCAGGAAAGCATTTTTCTTATTTTCTTATTATTAGGTTTTGGTTCCTCACCCAGAGGCACATTGAGAGAAGTCAGATTGCTACTTTTGTGTGGATTCTGGTACTTCTGATGATTCCCAGTACCTATGACAGGAAACATCCATTGTACCTTTTAATAACTGTTAGGTCCAGCTCTCCTGTGCTCACACAAGTTCCTCACTCTAAAGTGTTTTTAAAATGCGTCTAAAAACCTGCATAATTTTGCTAGCTGCATTTATCCCAGAGTCACTTTCCTGCCAGAGTTCTATGAAGACAGAAAATCTTCGAGGCAACGACAGACAGTCTATTGAGTTAGGAGTGTTTGTACTGAAGATGATCAATACTTCATCAACTTTGAAATTCTCTCTTAAAACAGCAATGCTACCAAATGTTTCAGTAGAAGCTTCAGTCACTTACAAACCTATACAGCTGTTGATCTATGAAGATATTTGTGTCTTGCATTGAATGAATGAAGATTTTCAAACGAATACTTTGAACTTTAAGCTTAATTAATTTCATTCTGGGTTCTGTACCAAAACATACTACTTTACCAGACAGAAGTTCAGAAAAAAACAGGGAAGTGCTGCATTAGGTTGATATTGGGAGACAGTTTATACCTATGTGTCACTGACATCTGAGCAAGAAAATAGGCTGAGGGACACCTCTGAATGTTTGGTAGCATTAAAAACAGTGGAAGAGAATAATTGGAACCAGTGATACAGAGTACAGGCAGTTCCTTCTATCAACATCAGTTTGTTTCAATCTTAACATAGCTAACCTCTTGTGTTCAGGCAGACAGTGTCTTGAATGCTTCATACACTGGTGTAACAAGTTGAGAACAATCTGTCTCTCTCCTTCTACCAGTGAAAATACATAGACACCAAAAACCCTTGGATTTTTATATCAAGCTACCCAAAAAGCATGTCTTCTAGGTGAAAACCCACCACTTTAACCATGAAATAAGGTCAGGGGAGTACTTCATGCAGCAGTTTGTTGTGTTGCAAAATAAATCTGCATGTAAGAGGCAAGCTGTATGGAGAACTTTTAGGTTTCTCCATTATTTCTCTCTCTGATACCAAAGATGACTTTTGTTAACCTTTTCCATTTCAGATATGTTTTGATAATTGAGGCAAGATAGTACTACCAGCTTGGCTTGGAACATTTCTTTTTATATGGTGTGAGCTGTTCATGATGCAATTTAATCACTGACTCTGAAGTCTCCTCCCATTCTGTCTCTCTCATCCTGGTACCATAAGTAGAAACCTATTCCTTGCCCATCCCAAGTTCTTGGCTTGGAGCTGTATTTCTTGGCTTTATTCAGTGGGTTGTTTACAGTACTTAAACCTTGCACCACTCTGTGGGAGGCCCAAAGACTAACATGGATCTGTGCTTAGCTCAAGCAAACCACGTTATTAAGAGTCTGGTTGCTTGCAGGAGAGGAACACCAAGGAATGGCATTTAGTTAGGTTGCCTGCATTTTACCAAAGCCATATGTCAGCTGTCTGACCCTTTTAAACTGGTATTTTTCATGGCCACATGTATGTCAGCAGAAAGACTAGGTGGTCCATTTAGGTAAGGGCTTAAAGTCTGTTACAGGGTGAAGAAAGTTCATAGGTCTGCTTCTATGCTACCACATTATTAGACAGCAGGAACTTGGCCTGTTCAGCATTGGTTTGCTTTTTAGTATGTAGTTTGCCTTGAGTATTTTTGGTTAGTAGGAAGTGCTGAGACTTGGCTTCAGAAGCAAAGCTACTGTAGAACTTGATACTATTCCAATTGTGTCAGCAAAATAGGAAACCCACTTGCTGCTGTGTTATCAATTTTGTTTCCTCATATTCATTACAGCAGAAATCCTCCCACTAACAAGCTGGTTAAAGATCTCGAAGTCTAGGGATGTAAAGTGATGTATGTTTTGAAGATACAGTGGAAAATAGCAATTATACTAGCAGTTGTTAGTTACTTGATGCTCTAAGTTGACCAATGCCTATTCTTTGCTAGTCTTAAAGCTGAGTCTGTGTGTAAAATAGCATCATGGATATTTATATGGGTATTTAGTTTGAAAACTCAAAGTGAAAATAAAGTGAAAGATGGGGCACATGCAGGGATCTTGGTGGCTTTGTATTGAAGTTTCTCATTGTGAAAAAGAGCCGTGTGAGAAGCCAGAAGATAGAACACCATGTATATATATATACACACACACATATATATATATACACCCTATAGTTTTTGATGTAGAATACTAAGGTATCAGATTGAGACTGTATGCAATAACCAGTATTTACCCTGTAACCCTTTCTTTGTCTCTAGTCCTTCCACTGACAAACCAGTCACTTTGGCCTGCTGCCACCACCACCACCAAATCCTGTGTTTCCATTTACACATTCTTTTGTTTGATTAAGAGACATTGACAGTTGTTTCATAAATTCAGTGAATTTTGTAGAAGCTCCCTGAACTCTACATTTCAAAGCAGCACAGTCAGCAAGATTTCCTTACATTCAGCTTTTTCCCACCCCTGGAAGAACTAGAGAAATGCTTGTAAGTGGATGATCTAAGTTGTACAGGAAGGGTAACCACTCTCAGGACACAACTTTGAAGGGCACCATAGGGAATAGTCTGAATAGCTGCTGTGCTTGAAAGGTAGATTCTTCCACAGAGGAAGTCGAGTATACCAGAATTAAGATTTTATATTGTGCACTTATTGTGAAGGGAACGGGAAGAGGATGCAGATGTGGTGGATGCAGATGTCAAGGTGATGGCCTACAGTGTAAAATAACTATCTAGGAAAATCAGTTGTAAAAGAGGTAACACTCATCTGGAAGGTGGGAAGATACCTGATTTTACTCTTCCTGTGTGCATTTGACAGGACTTTATGACACACTGTGCAGGGACACCCCATGTCCCTCCCCACTGATAGACATCTTCAGGAGGGTGGGTGGCTGGAAGGGTGCAGGGACAGAATTGCCCTGTAACTGTTACAGGAAACTTACAGCCAAAACATTAGTTGCCCATAGTGCCAGTGCTGGCCACTGATTCCCACCAGGAGCTCGTTAACAGACCGGTCAGCCATTAGGCTTTGGCTAAGAGTACTCTTCTGACAGAGGCTAAATTGCAGTAGGTGTATTTGCAAGTTACATTATTAATCCAACCTGACTTTCTGCTAATCCTTCTTTGTTCCAAATACCAATTACTCATCTGTTGTATTTTACCTAACAAGTAAATTTGTTATTTCAGCTAAGGTTATTAACTAGTACAGTTAAGGCTGATTTAGCCACACATCCATATGTGGCTTCCCATTTCCTGGTACCCTTTGAGACCCACCTGAAAAGCATTTATTAAAAAGCTCATCCACTTGTTTCTGAGTCTGTGCTGTCTTGCTTGGCAAATTCTGCTTATTGTTTGTGTATTACCAGATAAACTAAGGTTGCTTCAAATACCAGTGTAATTAAGAATACTCAAAACACATAAGAGAGGGGAGAACACAATGAACTGCAAGCTCAAAAACCACAGAAAAAGAGATAAAGCCTAGGAGCTCTTAAATAAAGGCAACTCCACCTATAACTAGTGGGTAGCATGCTGCAGAATTCACTGAGCTTGGTCTTGGAGGAGGAGGCAAAGAGGTTGCCCACTTGTCAGAACACTAGGAAGACAACAACATGCAGGTATCCTAAGGTATTTTCTTTATCTAGTTATTTTTTGCACATATATTAGGTGATAGTGGCAGGGGAAATAACTCATGTCACAGGCCATACAGGGGAAAAGCAACTCCTTGTCACCACAGCACATCCACAGTTTTATAGATAGTTTTTCCACATCCACAGCCTTACAAAACGCAAACATTTGTAACAAGCCAGGTTGCTCATTTCTTACCTTTAGCATGAGCTGAGTCCTCCTCACTTGGTGCAGCTGCCTTTCTCGAAGAACAGCAGAGTTTGTGGGTTATAGAAATGCTGCTTTTTTCTCTTGGTGGGCTGCAACAGCTCCTGTCTCCCTCCAAAAGGCCAAACCACTTCCCTTTCCCTGCTCCCTTTTATACCCCTGGGCAGGCCCACCACCCTCCCAGGTGTGAGACTGCCCTGGTGATTGCTTGTTCTTTAACCCTTCCTTGTCCACGTGTTAGGAGGAGCCTGTCCTCCTACAAACCATACAGCCTAGAAAACTAGGGCTTTTAGAGAATTCATCCAACAAATCTTATGTTTTTTGAGAGGTAATTTGATGGTGCCCTTTTGGAGAGCTGTCCTGAGTGTTACTAACTCAGCAGATACACAGCTCAGACCGGGCGTACCGTGCTGCCCTTGCTTTCTGGTTCTTTCTGAAATCCTGAAGTGTTGAAGAGCATTTACTTGCTCAGTGCTTGTGCATCTCTTAGACATGTATTTTCACTTACACAGTTTCCTGTTGGTTCATGAAAATAAATGCTCAGTAATGGTATGTAGAGTGGAAAAATGAATCAATCTGGGCGGTCCCCTTAATGGGGGATCTGTTTTGTAATTTCTACAAAGGAATTTCTCCAAGGAAACTCTTTGCTTTCTTCCCAAACATTTTGTTGCCCAACTCTTAGTGAAACAAAACTCTGTCTTTATAGCTCATCTCAAAAATTGTTTCAACTTGCAGCCCCAGTCCCCACATCCTCTGTTTGTTCAGCGTTCCCTGGGAAGCTCCACCCTCACTTCCAGCTAATAACCACGTTAACCCACAGTGATTTCCCCAGTTTCTCCTTCGCCCGCTTGGCTAGCGCTTGCTTTTCCATCGGCAGCGATCGTCCGCACGTGCTGGTGTTTGTACTGGCAGTGGCAGCCCAGGACTTCTCGGGTCAAGCAGCCTTTTCTGCTTGCTTCCAAGCACAGCATGATTGTGGGGACAGTTCTCTTCCAGTCCAGCAGCTATGGCAAAGAGGGCAAGCTGCTCTGCTGCCTTGGCGAGGGAGCCTCTGAGCCCGGTGTGTCGCATTTCACAGGTATGCTGCTCAGGGATGTGATGCTGTGCCATCCCTTTCCTCTCTTTCTCCGAGTGCTTCAGGGAGGATGTGGGTCCTTTCAAGTCTGTCTATGTCTTATAGTAAGAGACCAACCACAGGCAGGACTGAATTTGCCTGTTCTTACCTGGGGTTTGAGGATTATCAAAATGCTTCATTTTTATGAGCAGTTACGCAGCTCGTATTTCAGAATATTTCACTTCAGCACGTGATGTCATGCTAAAATTTAAGATTTAGCATATAATACATCCTCCTCTTGGACCGAAGAGATTGGCAATTGTTGTGTCAGCAGCACAGGGTGGGGGACAGTTCGTATTTCAGAATATTTCACTTCAGCACTTGATGTGATGCTAAAATTTAAAAATTAAAAAATTTAAGATTTAGCGTATAATACATCCTCCTCTTGGACCAAAGAGATTAGCAATTGTTGTGTCAGCAGCACAGGGTGGGGGACACAACACCTCTTACATGTTGCCTGAGCAGGAAAAGCATTCATATCCGGAGAGAAACAAATTGTATTGTGGGAGTAAAGAAAAGGAAGGAGATGGATGGAGCATAACCTCCTGGCATGAGCGTGTATTACTTGTACACTAAATGATGATGTAAGTTTTCCATTGTATAGGAAATGAAAGTGGTAATATATGATTTATGGTTAGGCTTTAAAAGGAGCTGATATAAAACAGAACTTGGCAGCTCATTTCCTTACTCTTGGTGTGACCAGAGCTCACAGACTATTCAGTTGGAGAGGTACCAGTTGTAATATGCTTTGGTTATCGTAGTTTCCTTAATGAGGTCTGTGTGATTATCATGTTTGACTCACCTTTCTTATCTGTACATATTGGATGGTATAGATCCCACGCTGTGTTGAGCAGCATAGGTTATTACATAATAAAAACCTGCAATAGGTACTTTTATATTCTGGTAGATTCCCCTTGAGTAGATATTGGGTAACCTTTACAGTTACTTAAGCACCCAAGTCACTCTAAAAATTTAAACTGAAGGAAGTTAGCCAGACATGAACTCTTAAAAGCATTTGATTTTTAGGTAATGTGATTTTTAGGTAAGCACTGTAGCTAAGTGATGGAAGCTCCTCATCAAACATTAACTTCTGCTGGCTTTTTTTGTACATAAAGTGGGTGTTAAGAACATGTGCCAGCCTCCCAGGCATTCCCCAGGAAGCGGTAGCAGTCCCACATCTGCTCTGAATCCTCACTGGCACCCCTGCACAGCACCTCAAATGGTTCCACGTGGGCAGAGCTGCTCAGGGCTGAGCAGCAGGTGGCATTGCTGCTGGTTTGCCTTGGCTGGAGTGCCCGCTGCTGGGCTCAGCCTGGCCAGGTGTAGCTGCTGGTGGAGGGATTTGCTGCAGCAGCTCTGAGGCTGAGCTGCTGCTGGGCTGCTCCAGGCTTACCCAGCGAGTCCACGGTTGAATGCTTAACTCTGCTGCCTCTTACGTTGCTCAGGTAGATACCCAGTTCAGGAGCTTTTCTGGCTTGAGAAAGAAGCTTTGATTTAGAACAAATGCATATAATATTTTTGTTTGAAGGCTTTCACATTTCAGCAGATATATAATTAAAAGTACAAAGTTATTGAAATGCCATTAAAGCATTTTGGAGCTGAAAGGTTGGGTGTTTTTTGGAAACACTGCCTACTTTTGTGTTTGCTCCTTAGCAGAGATGCATAAGTCAGATTTCTTGTGTAGCACATTTGCTGAGTGACTTTGCTTAAGGCATGGAAACGTTCTCTCCAACACAAGTGGCTGTAGGAGTATAAAGAATGTATTATTTAATTAAATATGTATTTTTTTTTACTCTATAAAGAGAGATGGATTTAGGAACTGGTGTTCTTTCCTGATGCTTAACAACTGGACACCCAGCCCTGAAAAATTCCAGTGGGATGTTGGCAGCCATGCTGCAATGTGGGTAGCTGAGCAGATGTTGGGATTTCCACTCTTTTCCATGATAGCACCCGGTCTGATGGGTTAGTATGTTGTAAAACTAATTGCAGTTGATGGTTAGGAACAAGAAGTGTATGTAAATATGTATCTGCAGCAAATGAAATCAAAGTGACATTTTGATAGCTTAATTTCTAGTCACTTCTGTTCTTGCTAGAACACCCTTGATAGGGTGCTACTTTGGCAAGGCTCAGGAGGTAGGTTATTAAGTAATAGCAAGATGAGCAGGTTATGCAAACAGTATAACTGAATAATTACCAGAAATGCAGTCAAAAGCCACTTAGCTATGTGTTTAAAAACAAAACAGAACCAACCTCAACCATTTACTTTCTTAGGTACCTACAATACAGTTGAAATATTGCATGTAGATGCTGGGAACCCTGCTCTGTCCTGGTTTTCCAGGCCTGAGCTCTCTGTCCTGTGACACAGATTTGGCATATTACTTGGCACAGGCCTTTTCCTGTTTTGTGTCTCACTGACTTCCCAGTTTTCCTGGGAAGTACTGTGTTCTCTTTAAAGTGCCTGATAGACTAGCTCTCGCTCACGAATGTCAGTCTCATGGGATTGTGGGGAGGGGGTTATTATACACACACATTCTCAGGCAGTGGTGTGCTTAGAAACATCCCAAGCCTGACTTCTCAGCCCCTCAGAAATGGGCCAAAGCAATGATGGTAAAGTGAAGAAAGCATCCAACTTTTTAAAGAGGATTTGTCATATTTCATGCATTTCAGTACATCTTTTTACAGTGAATCTCCATAAGTAAGTTCAACAAGAGATTTTTGGAAATACGTATTGGGACAGGAACTTCACATCAGTTGTGTCATCAGAGAAAATATTTATATCTTTACACCTTTATTTTTTTTTCCCCCTTGAGCAGCCCACATGTATGAAACCACATCATCGCTCTTTCTCTTGTCTAAATATTGAAATTTATTCTGCTGCATGTTCTTGGAAAACCTCTCTATGGGCTAGGAAGCCAGTGATGGTGTTGGCACAGCACTACCATGAAGTGTTCAGACGGTTTTGCTTTTTACTGCAGTTCTTTCCAAAACCCTGTGTATTCAGATTCTTTTTCATCATCACAGGAAACAAGTCTGATTCTCCCCCCAACTCCCTTGTGCTATCAAGTTTGCATCTATTGTCCTTTGAAACAGCAAAGCAGAACTGCCTGGGTATTCAGAAACACTGCTGCTAAATACCTATATGCTGCATCACCCTTACTACTTTCTGTCCCCGTCAGTTTTCCATGTCTTATTACAGTCTTGAAATGTATTACAAATCACCATC
>NW_010312987.1:32633-43881 GCF_000700745.2 Antrostomus carolinensis
TAGATGTAATTTCTGTCATAATTCAGCCTGTCTTACCTGTATTTGTAACGTTGGTTTCAGATCCAGGCTGTCTACTGCAGCCACAGAAACAATAAAGACATAAAACATAACATTTCAGCATCTAAAGGTTTCCTTTGCTACTTCACATAATTTTAAAAAAGGCACTTTTAGTTTCTCACCTGTTTTTTATCTATGAATGCATAAATACTTTCAAATAGAGGTATATATAAATAGAGATATTTATAATACATATTAAATAGAAATTTTATCTACATAGCTTGCTACTTAGTATATAAGCAGTTAATCACCTCCTCCAGCCCCTGTTAGAAGTATCACAGAATCACAGTAACCTATAGAGTGAAGAGTCAGCAGAGTGGAGCTTGAAAACCATTGATCTAAGATGTGCAGACGTGGTGCTCCCTTTCCATAAAGGGCATATTGTGCAGTTAGGAGCTTAGCTCTGCTCTACCCTGGGTTTTGATCTATTTACAGTTGTACACAAAGTGATTCCCTCTTCTGTTCTTTCTTCAGAGGCCCTGCACCGCCCCTATGGTTGCGATGTTGAACCCCAGGCACTGAATGAAGCCATCAGATGGAGCTCCAAGGAGAACCTGCTTGGAGCCACTGAGAGCGATCCCAATCTCTTTGTTGCACTTTATGATTTTGTAGCAAGTGGTGACAACACGCTCAGCATCACCAAAGGTGAGGCTCTGAATCACAGAGCAGCGGTTCGGTTGAAAACTTAGCAACAGAAAAGGGAAATCAGAATCCTTCTCCGAACAGGTACAGGAATAAGTGCAGTTACAGGGGATTATTCTCCGAACTGATGATTATGAGCAGGCTGTTTCTCTGTGACTTGTGTTGGAGGGACACCTGCCGGCAGTGCTAGTACAGACACAGCTTTGTCTAACACTGCCTGACAGCCCAGCCCACCTAATAATGCTCTTCACATTCTAGGCTCCCCAAATCACCAGCCCCTTGAGACACCTGTTTTAGAGAGGGGCAGAGGAAAGCTTTTACATTGTTGATAAGAGAATTCAGCACTTTCAACTGGGGAAAAATCAAGAATTAAGAATTGCAGAGAGATTTTGTATTTCTGTTCAGTACACATATCAGAATATGACCTGTTGCACAACTGTTTTCAATCACATGCCATTTAAGGCTTCAAGGAGACAAACCTCATCCCTCCAAGAAAAAGGTCTTTCTAGTGTAAAAAGCTGGACTACAGGAAGCTTCTTGAGTTCATCAGTCACACTGCAGTAAATTAGGGAACAGTATCCTAGGTATTCTGTCTGAAACTACCTCAGAAATACTTTATATATATAGCAGTTTAGTTGTAGGATCACTGCTGCCCATTTTTATTGTTAAGCTACAAACCCAGGCTTAGTCAGCTGATAGCATGTGTCTCCCTTAATGAGACCCAATCAATTGCACTGTCCTTATTTTGCTTTTTTCTTTCTGGTCATAGGTGAGAAGTTGCGAGTCCTGGGTTACAACCAGAATGGTGAATGGAGTGAGGTACGTTCGAAGAATGGGCAGGGCTGGGTACCAAGCAACTACATCACCCCAGTGAACAGCCTGGAAAAGCATTCATGGTACCACGGGCCAGTGTCACGCAGCGCGGCAGAGTATCTGCTGAGCAGTCTCATCAATGGCAGCTTCCTGGTTCGGGAAAGCGAGAGCAGCCCGGGGCAGCTATCCATCTCGCTCAGGTACGAAGGACGTGTTTACCACTACAGGATCAATACCACCTCAGATGGAAAGGTAAGGATCGCTGGATAACGCTGTGGGGAGAGGAAACACGGATATCAGTTAAGAGGTGGTACAGAATCTAGTTGCAGACTGTTAAGAGGGGGGTGTATGTGAAAGAAAACAGGTCCGCTGGTTGATTAATATAAATAAAGAACATGTATGCCAAGAGTTTGGGGGTGACTCACTGCACACCACTTTGGAAGAACTGTAGATGGTACTTATCCTGTGTAGGTGGTACTTATCCTGGCTGAAAGCAGCTAGGGAGCAAAACAGCTGTGGTTTGATGTGTTATCTTTCCATTGATCCACTTAGAACAAGCAGAGCTTTGGTAAGTCAGCAGTTTTGATCAGCATTTTGAAACCTTGATCAAATAGCAGTGTGTTGTGTTGAGTGATGGAGAAACTGGCCTTGCATTTGGCTACAAGAATTGCAGTTTCTAGTCCTGTAAAGCATAAGGCAGGAGACAGCACTGCTCTCAAGTGATAGCTTATATCTAGCTGCCTTCTGCAGGTAAAAATCCCACAAGTTAATATTCATTTGCTGAACAACATGAGAATAAAGTCTGGTTCCTTTACCCTTTTTTTTTTTTCTTTTTAAACTTGCTAGAAATGTTTTCACTGTACCTGTTTTCCAGTGTTTCCAGCTGCCTTCATTTAAGTAGATTCCTGGTTTGTTCTTAACAGGTCTATGTGACAGCAGAAAGCCGTTTCAGCACACTAGCAGAGCTAGTGCACCATCACTCAACAGTAGCAGATGGACTGGTGACAACTTTGCATTACCCAGCACCCAAGTGCAATAAGCCCACTGTCTATGGGGTGTCCCCCATCCACGACAAGTGGGAGATGGAGAGGACTGATATCACCATGAAGCACAAACTTGGGGGAGGGCAGTATGGCGAGGTATACGTTGGTGTCTGGAAGAAATACAATCTCACGGTTGCTGTGAAAACATTAAAGGTGAGTTTTCAGATGGTCATGCACTGTTCATTTAGGCACCATTTATGATAAGGGTAAGGACATTGTAACATTCTCAGTTATACCACCTAATGATACGAATATCAGAAAGTGGAGTGTGCTGATCTGCATAAAATCCATGCTTGAGAGTAGCTTTGCAGAACCAAGTTAGCTTATCAATCTTGCACCAGTGCATGTGGCTTAGAAACAATTCGGAATTTTTGTCCAGCAAGCTTCTGCAGGAACTGCATGTCCAAGTCAGATCTGTAGAAACGGTTACCAAGTCCACTTCCCTTCCCTCAGAAGAGCTGTGGAAGCTTTAAGAAATCAGAGGTGTTGGAAATACCCTTCTACAACATCATCCCTACTCCTGGAAAAATTCACCGTCTCCATTTATCTTCCTTTTCAAAGCCTTCTGTTTGTTTCAGCATTAACGGCTACAATTCTATGTACCCCCTAAGGGAGCTTTCGGGCTTAATTTTTATAGCTGGGCAGGGGAACTGAGTCAGTGATCCTGAGAGGCTTGCTCTCACCAGCCACAACTGCTTTAATAGCCACAGTAGCTAACAAACAAGAAAGACAAGCGCTTTCTGGGTACTGCAGATCTGTCACTTGGCCATGCTGCAGGCCAGCCAGGCAGCTTTACAGGGTGTTATATTTTGCTTTGATAAAAGCCAAAACAGCAGAGTGGAGACAATGATACCATCATTTATATTGAGCTACGATATGTGGTGTTAAGCAGACTTTGGTCATGAAGATAAATTTTCCCTTCTTTTGCCTCTCTTTATCTAGGAAGATACCATGGAGGTGGAAGAGTTCTTGAAAGAAGCTGCTGTGATGAAGGAGATCAAGCACCCAAATCTAGTGCAGTTGTTAGGTTAGTGAAATCCCTTGCTCTTTCTGTTCTTACTTGAGTTTCTGCCAAAATGAAATGTCTTGTTTAAAAGCAGTGGCAGATTTTCTGTACTTATATAAGTTTTTGAATCAGGTCAAGTTATGGGGTGATATTTTTGACAGCTTACTCCTTTATTGGAGCTGAGACACACTAATTTTAAATAAAACATCAAATACAGTCACTTACATTAGCAGACAACTTTGCTGTTGAGGCACGAGGATGCATTATATAAAAGTTTGCAGCATCAGCCTCCTGTTAGTTTGTACCCTTGGCCTTAGACATGCTCCAGGGTTCAGTTATCAGGTCATATTCCTTCTCTGCTGCAAAATTATTTTCCATCACTTAGGAGAAAATTCAAAGTGAAATAAAAAATTATATTGGAAGCACAACAAGTAGCATTCTTACTTCTCAAATCAGAGACATTTCTAGAAAACGCTGCACTGAATAGAACAAATTAGTCCATAATTAAGCAGAAGACAACCAGATCAGTGCTGCTGTAAGGCACCCTATGTATCACCAAATAAGTACATGAGATCAGGGCAGTGGAGATGCAAGTTGGATCAAAGAGCGCATGAATGGAAGAAGTCTGCAGGCATTACAGCATGGCTGTGCCCTGTTTGTCTCACTGACAAATGCATGACATGATGATCACTATTAAATAGTCTGCATAGCTGTTAATTCTACATGTATAAAGATTCTTAAGGAGACACCCTAAACCTTTCCTAGTGTTTAATTTCCTCTGGACTTTTGCTGCTTTCAGGGGCAAAGCTGTCAAGCCAAGCCCAGGATGAAAGGAGAAATCTGAAGAATGTGAAGGCTTTTAAAAATGGCAACTGTTCTGTACTCATTTAAAGAAATGGGCACAGATGAAGTGTCTGCCCAGCCCCGTCTGGTTCCAGGAGCAGAGACTAAAAGATTTCTCGTCAGAGAGATGCATTTTTGCTCTCTCTGATGCACAGTGTAGTTGTGTTTTACGTGTGTAACGGTATAAACAGGCACGCAGCAGTGCTGCGGTGGGAGTTCACTGAGATTTGACATGAGTATCCTGTTGCTCTCCTCCTCCGCTAACACATACTTTGTACATAACTGCAATGACTGGAGCGAGTAGTCATCCCAGGAATGTGTGAGAATGCTGCTTTAGGAGCAGGTCCCACCGTGCTGATCACTTACCCAGCTAGCGCACATGGGAGTGCTTCACATTACTCTGTCGTGACATTTCAGTCTGGAAATCTTGACAGTTGACAGGTACCTACTTCCAGTTGGCCAATCTTTAGCTTTATGAAGGAAGAGAAGGGAAGAAAAGCAAATCATATGTGTTCAAAATAACTCCTGTTTCATTCTGTAACCCTCCAAAGAACAGAACCACTCCTTTATGTATCTTATGTAGGGATAGTGGTGCTTTGATACAGATGTTTCTGTCCCTGAATTGGATGGACAGATAAATAGACAGAAGCACTGAATTTTAAGTTGGGTTCATTGATCTGGATCTTGTAGATGGAAGTCTTCACTTTTCAGAGTACAAATGTACAGGTACAGTCATCGGCACAAAATGTGACAAATCATAGAGTCGCTTGGTTGGAAAAGACCTTTGAGATCATTGAGTCCAACCGTACCTATCCACTACTAAACCATATGGATATTAAATCAGGAACAGTGGTAACCCAGAGAAGAAAGGGGAACTATTCACATGCTCCCTCTTCCTCGCTGCTAGGTGTGTGTACCCTGGAGCCACCCTTTTACATTGTGACAGAATACATGCCCTATGGGAACCTGCTAGACTATTTACGGGAATGCAACCGGGAGGAAGTGAGCGCTGTTGTACTACTCTACATGGCCACCCAGATCTCCTCTGCTATGGAGTACCTGGAGAAGAAGAACTTCATTCACAGGTGGGTAAAGTCATGTTGAGCTGGTACAGCTTCAGAATACAGCAATAAAGAGGCCACTGGTGGCCCAGGAATTCCTCCCTTTGGGGAGGTTCCTTCCACAGTTAGGTTTCACACTGGCTTATCCACTGTCTGTTTTGCTTTCAATACTGTCTTGCAATACCTTCTCTCCATGACTCTCATAACACACTTACTTACAATCTTGTGCAGGACTGCCTGACAGCTATGCAAGTTGGTGTTGTCCTGTTGTGATGTACCCACTGTGTGCAAGACATTGTCAACCCTGTCCTATTTTAATCCAGTCAGATAAAACTGTGCCATAAAGCTGTTACCAGTACGTGATGAGCTGCTGATCTCATCCTGTTCTCAGGAAACATAAACTTCCCATTGTAACAGCTATCGTTACTGTAAATTTAATAGAATTTAAAGAGTGAATCCTAATCCTAACTTATGTTATTGCTCCTAAGAATACATCCATTCCATTTCTGACACTGTCAGAGCACAGCTCACATTGCCTTTACCTGCTGTATAAAGAGTGCTTCCTGATTCAGACGAGAGGGACAGGCTATGCAACCACAAGATTGTATTGAGAAGCCCTGCTCTTGCTCCAGTGGAAGAATGTGCTTTTTTCCTTTGTACAGGGACCTGGCAGCAAGGAACTGCTTAGTTGGAGAAAATCACGTGGTGAAGGTGGCTGACTTCGGCTTAAGTCGACTTATGACTGGAGATACCTACACAGCTCATGCTGGAGCCAAGTTCCCAATCAAATGGACAGCTCCTGAGAGCCTGGCCTATAACACCTTTTCAATCAAATCAGATGTGTGGGGTAAGAAAAGTCCACTTCAGTGTTTTCTTTTTCATTTTGTTTTTCTTTGTTGGCCTAGAAAGTAACTTGTTTTCTGACCTGAGCAGAAACATGGGGGGAGGAGATGGTCACGTGTCAGGGCACAACTTCATGAAACAATAGAGTTTTTAGCATGTCATTTCTTCACCTAGACTGGCCTGAAATACCTGCAAAAAACGAGTGCTGCCTCAAGCTGCAGTAGAGGCTGCAATGTAATGAGCAACACGAGAGGAGAGCAGACTTACAACTAGGAATTTTGTTTTTCTCCTTGTGTAGCCTTTGGTGTGCTGTTATGGGAAATTGCTACCTATGGGATGTCACCATACCCAGGCATTGACCTCTCTCAGGTGTATGATCTGCTGGAAAAGGGCTATCGGATGGAACAACCCGAGGGGTGCCCTCCGAAGGTGTACGAACTGATGAGGGCATGTGAGTATCTATTTTCTTCCAGTTTGGGGGACAAAGCCTTGGGGGGGTTGGGAGAAAGTTGTTAACTGTAAGTCTTTGCTTCTTATGTGCTATTTTGTTAGCTAATGTGGAAAAGGCCTGGTCACCTGAGAGGTACCTGGTTACTAATGCAAAATGAATCAGGTCTCTGGGAAACAAGAATTCACTCTCAAAACCTGTCATGTCTGAGTAGAGATAGACAGCACTTTGTGGCAAATTGTACTGGCATTTTGTCAGTAGGACTCTTCCTATGGAGTCACCAGATTAGAAGGAAATTTAGTTCTCTGCAAGCACAGCACCTGTGCAGGAGACATGTAGTTGACAAGGCTGCTCGAAACGCATCCTCCAAGCAGGCCATGAAAAGCTCCCTAATGTTCCACAACAAATTGAAAATCGACTAATAAGAGGCCAAAAAGATACAGTCTGCTACAAAAAGAGAGCGACAGAGTTTAAGAGCATTGCCAATCTTCTTCAGTCCCACAAGAGCAGAGAATATATTGGGCAAAAGGCTGAAGATCCTGGGGAGCAAACCAAGCCATGCCTTTGAGTGAGGTAAGCAGCTCTGAGCAGAGAGACCCTGTCAGTGTGACCAGGGTGGGAAGAAACTCCTTGGTGCTAACTCCAGCGATCTGTGTGGCCCTCGATGCACAAGACAGACAAACCAGGGCTTAAGGGGCCGTTCTGCAGCCTGTCTCCAGCAATGCCTGATCCCCAGCGTACCAAAGAAAGTCAGGGTGAACTTAAAGTTATGAAACAAAGAAGCTGAGTGATGATGAAAGATACTGCTTCAAAAACCCTTCAGGAAGCTGACAGAAGCCCAAAACCAAGATATTCATTAATGCAGCCCAGGATGCCGGTCACTTTCTAGACCTATGGTCATATCAACAGATAGTGCTTCCAAAATACATTCCCCTAGTGCACATTTCTAACTACAGAAATGACTTTTCATCATGATACCCTTCCACAACTTGCCATGCTCCACCTTAGATCAGTGCACTCTCTTCTTTCCCCAACAGGGTGCACACATTCTCCTTTTGGAAGGCTCTGCCTGAATTTCAGTATTAAGAGCATGAGAGCAGAACGTTTCCTGGAGCTTTTCACACAGTTATCTGTGACTGGGCTAGATGAGATGTGTTCAGTCCAAACAGCCAGGGTAGCAAACACGGAATTCTCCTTTGCCAAAAAAATTCAGGAAGAGGGTGAGGAGATCAGAAAAAGCTGTGGAGTTGACAGAGAGCTGGGGTTTTTAGAATTGATTCCTTCCTCTCGAAACCTGTTTGTTAGGATGAGGTAGACACTGACTGCTGCGATGAATTAGTACCTGTGAATGACTATAGAGCCTGTTTAATAGTAGGAGATCAGGGTCTGACTGCAGTTGAGAAAACTTACATATTTTCTGTCACCTTGAACAGATTAAAAAGTCACTTCCTACCTGTTTCAGACATTGAGACTTACTCTGCTTTCTCACATTGCAGGTTGGAAGTGGAACCCACCAGACCGACCTTCTTTTGCTGAGACCCACCAGGCCTTTGAAACCATGTTCCACGACTCGAGCATCTCAGAGGGTGAGATCCCCTGTGGCTTTATTTCTGAACCAATATTGGATTTTATCCCCCAGAGAGCCCTCTTCTGGATGGGCTCTTAGGGCTCACCTGCTGCTAGCTGCAGAGGTTGTGAGAGGCTTTGTCCCTTACTTAATTTCTTAACTATAAGTCTGCAAATATGTGCTCTTAATTTGTGCACAAATACTAAATAAACTTTAGACATATACCAGTGCAGAGGACAATATAGTAATTCAATTGAGCACCAAGATGCCAAAGAGTTAATTTTAAGAATATTGTCTCCTCCATTAGAGGAAGCCTCTTGTTTCCCAGACTGAAGAGTAAGGAATAGTAAGTAATGCTGAGAGAAAGATGTATGCATATCACAGTTTACTACTGACTGTGGCAATTATGAAATATTATTCTATCAGCTTTCATTTTTAAAATGTGTGCCTTAATCTCTGGATTTTCTACTTAGCTACCTCTAGGAGCAAATCTGTGCAACTCAGCTCTCAAACATAATCAACTAGGAGTTAAATACTGGTGAGAAGTGTGATACGAGACAGCAGACAAGCAGAACTGTCTCAGCATCTTGTAAATTTTTAAATTAAATATGTAGCTGATACATCCACTCCCCTACTACAGAAAAAACAGACTGGATCAAATTCTACCAGGGAAGATCTATAATAGGCACATCAAGCAGCCCACACCAGTGCCAACCTGGGTGTGGCCAGGAGGTTGTGGGATTTTTCTGTTGGTTGGTTTTTGTTTTTTCAATCACATACCTTGTGTTGATGTTGGGAAGGAAACATGCAGTCTTCATATCTAATAGGGAGGTGCAGTGCTTTGTTTCAAGCAAAGCAGCTTAGATCTAGATCCAGGGAGGACACAACTTTTGAGGGATCCCAGGAGCATCAACAGGAGACACCTTAATTAAAAACAGAGGCAAATGCATTCAGTGCTGGCTTTAGCTCTTGAGCAACCCTTAACCCAGGAGAGAGCTGGGTTCGTACCAGACCTCTCATACAGATCCTACCACTGTTTTTTGTTTGTTTTGGGTTTTTTTTTCCCTAAATTTATAAAGATGAAAATGAGTGAAAGCATTTTGAAAAACATCCCTCTAACCCTGAATACCTCTGGACTTGAGCAAAAACTAAATCCATAAACTATGTATTTGTCAGTCACGTGTCTCTTCTTGCCAGTCTGGGTTTGCAGGAAAGACTCAGATATACTTTTCCTCTTCCAATCTCTGTTCCAACTATTCCCTTTTTGGTTTTTTTTTGTCTTAACAGAGGTAGCAGAGGAGCTTGGAAGAACAGCCTCCTCCTCATCCATAGTTCCTTACCTGCCCCGGTTACCCATGCTTCCCTCCAAGACTAGAACACTGAAGAAACAGGCAGAGAACAAGGAAAACATTGAAGGGACACAAGATACTGTGGAGCACTCGGCTTCCAGCTCAGCACCAGGTATGGGCAGTGGGACAGTGGCAGCGAGGCCACGTGTCCTGGGATAGACTTGCTGCTGGTGTAAATTGCCAGAAGAACAGCAGGACACAGAACAACGTGACATGGGAAGGTGCCTTGCGATGCTCTGTCATTAGGGTTGTTGGCCACCTCAGCAGCCCAATTATTTACTAGATTTCTTTTGGTAAATTCTATTTAGCAAATAGAAAACACTGCAGCTTATTCAGTGTTCTTTTAGTAAATCCCATTGTTGGTTTTTTTTCTTTTAAATCTAGTTTTGCTGCTTTTTTTTTAAATGACAGCTTCAAAACTAAAGTTGACAAGGCAGCAAGAGATTTTCTTTTATACTTGTAGTATTTGGGGAAGGAGGAAAAAACTACAGGAAGGAGATAAGAAACTGGGAGAAAAGAACAGCTTCACTTCCTCTTGAACTCTCTCCTCAGTGCCCTTCTCAGTATAGGCAGCAGACAAGGCATGCATGCAGAAGCAGGAAAAAAGTGGAAAAAAAAAATAATAATCAAAAGCACAGCAGCCTTGCACAAAAATAAAAGTGCTAATTTCTTCTTCTTCTTCTGATCTTTCTCTGCAGAACTTGGGCAGCTAAACATGCCAGGCCCATAAAGCCCACTGCAGGATAGGGAGGTGGAAATGGAAACTGATTTTGCAGATTCACGCTTGTTTCTTCTGTTTAGGTTTTATCAGAAGCACACAGCCAACAAGTGGGTCTCCTGCCCTGCCTCGCAAGCAGAGGGACAAGTCACCCAGCAGCCTGTTGGAGGATGCCAAAGAGACCACTTTCACCAGGGACAGAAAAGGTGGCTTCTTCAGCTCCTTTATGAAGAAGAGGAATGCTCCCACACCTCCCAAGCGCAGCAGTTCCTTCCGGGAGATGGAGAATCAGCCCCATAAGAAATATGAGCTGACGGGTAACTTTTCATCTGTTGCTTCCTTGCAGCATGTGGATGGGTTCTCTTTCGCTCCCACGCAGCAGGACGCAAGCCTGGCCCCACCCAAGTGCTATGGTGGGGGCTTTGTGCAGAGGACCTTCTACAATGATGATGGCACTGGTACCAGCAGTGGTGGGGGCGTAAGCACTGGTGGTGGGTGGTCGGGCATCACTGGTTTCTTTACACCACGCTTGATTAAAAAGACACTGGGTTTACGAGCGGGAAAACCCACTGGCAATGAAGAAGCTTCAAAGCCTTTTCCAAGGTCAAACTCTACATCTTCCATGTCCTCAGGGCTTCCAGAGCAGGATAGGATGGCAATGACCCTTCCCAGAAATTCCCAGAGGTCAAAAATCCAGCTGGAACGGACAGTGTCCACCTCCTCTCAGCCTGATGAGAGCACAGGGAGGGCCAATGACCTGCTTCCCAAAAGGTTTGAAGAAGGCCCTGCTTTGACCAGAGAGAGACCAAAAGCAAAGCTCTTGCCCAGGGGTGCCACAGCGCTCCCTTTCCGAACACC
>NW_010312987.1:43927-50178 GCF_000700745.2 Antrostomus carolinensis
GAGGGACCAGGGCTAGCAGCAGCTCCTAAGGGCAAAGAAAAAAACAGTGGCCCACGGCAAGGGGCCCCTGAGGATGGCGAGAGGCCAGGGTGGTCATCTCCAGCAAAGGCTGCAGCAATACTTCCAACCACTCATAACCACAAAGTGCCAGTCCTAATCTCACCCACTCTAAAACACACTCCAGCAGACGTGCAGCTCATTGGCACAGACTCTCAGGGTAATAAATTTAAGCTCTTATCTGAGCATCAGGTCACTTCTTCTGGCGACAGGGACCGGCCCAGACGGGTAAAACCAAAGTGTGCTCCACCTCCACCACCAGTGATGAGGCTCCTACAACAGCCAGCTGCCTGCTCAGATGCAGCAGAAGAGCTGAGCAACGTGGCGGGAGCGCAGCACGGACTGGAATCAAGCGAAGGGAGTAAGAAGGCGGCAGCAGCAGCAGCAGCACCTGTTGGTGGAAAATCTGGGAGGCCCGTGATGCCTCCACCTCAAGTGCCTCTGTCATCGTCTTCCACCTCCCCAGTGAAAATGGCCAACGGCACGGCTGGCACAAAAGTAGCGCTAAGAAAGACCAAACAGGCAGCTGAGAAAATCTCCGCAGACAAAATCAGCAAGGAAGCACTGCTAGAGTGTGCTGATCTTCTCTCGAGTGCCATCGCCGAGCCGACACCAAACAGCCAGCTGGTGGACACAGGGCACCAGCTGTTGGATTACTGCTCAGGCTACGTGGACTGCATCCCGCATACACGCAACAAATTTGCCTTCCGGGAAGCCGTGAGCAAACTGGAACTCAGCCTGCAGGAACTGCAGGTGTCCTCAACAGCTGCTAGTGTCCCTGGGGCAAACCCCGTCCTTAATAACTTATTGTCGTGTGTCCAGGAAATCAGCGACGTGGTGCAAAGGTAGCTACTGTCAATCGGGGTAAGAAAAATACATGTGGGGAGGGGGGGGGTGGAATTTTTTTCTGTACTGATGCTTTCAAAAGGAAAGACTGATACTTGAGTATGTGAAGTACCTCAGATCACTGAGTTCTCCTCACGTTTACAGGTTCATCTCAAAAAATTGGGGATGGAGAGGGTAGATTAAAGCTGTAAGGGGCAGATCATCAAGTATCTGTCCCTACCTAATCAGTCTGATCTGCTTGGTATGGCAAGGGAAGGTGGTTCCTTGCTCCTCCCTTGGAGAGGCAGGGGAATTGATGGCAGGTTCTCACTCGGGGAAGGATGGTTTGATGTGTGATAGCTGGAGTACTGGAGTGGCTGCAGGGCCACTGGGCTGTACAGATCCTCCCCTGTCTGCACTAACGCATGCCTGGGCCTCCCGAGCAGGCGGAGGAAGGGCACTGGGGCTCCGCTGGTACCAGCTGCTGAGCAGTCCTGAGCTGGAGCAGCCCTGAGGGGGGAGGTCTAATGCACTGACAGTATTCAGAGCTGCTGGAGGTGGATGCACTAGCCCAGATGGCTTACTTCCACAGCACTGTTGCTGCTGTAATGAGAACTGCAAGATTAGTTAATATGTGACCCTATCCCTTTTCCCTCCTGTCCACCTCATCCACCACGTGTTCTTACCTTCGCTGTATCGGAAGCGTCAGGGATGCTGGGCAGACTTACCACTGGAATACCCCTTCCCCGCCACACTGCCTTCACTCAGTTGATACCCATTTCTAGTGGTCTAGCACGGGTGCTGCTTGATGGTCTTCTGTGAGTAGTTTGGGGCTCTTGTACAACTTGCCAGTGTTGTTATTGGGGTGGGTAGGTTTTTGTTGGTTTAGTTTCTTTTTAAGCTCTAGATTGTTTTTAACTTGTTACCAGGTTGACTCCCCAGTTCAGTTTCATCACCTTGAGGACCCATGGTAGGTAAGGCAGAACCTCCACCACTCCTGGCTGTTCTCCACATTCCTTCAGCAGTCACAGCGCTGTGGGGACAGCTGGAGAGCCAGCAAGTACAGCCTGGCCTGCCTGCCACGCGCCCTCGCAGCTGCAGGTCTACCCGGACCTGTCCCCACTCTTGACATAACACTGACACTTCACTTTGATGGCTTCCTGGGATTTGTTCCAGTGCTTACTGGGCTCACAGGCTTTTGCCTTCCTGCATGTGAAGGTGACTAGGTATGTCAGCACACCGGGGAACCTCAGCCATCTCTTATTTATTCCTGTATTTTAAAGTCTAGACCAGAATCTCATGCTTTGGCCTAGGGAACGTGCACACCAAACTGCACGCTCCTCTGCCTGAGTTGTGACAACCAACGTTACGGCTGTGCCTCAGAGAGCTCCCGCTGGGTTATGGTCTCTGATGCCTACTGACAATCCCAAAAGGAATCAGTCGTGTGGTTAAAGTTCTCTTCCCTGGTCCTAGTGCTGTTTGTAGACTGTTGTGGCCTCAGAAAGCCAGTCTTCTGCACATAACGCACAACCCCCCCGAGATGTAAACGTACTGGCAAGTAGGAAGACCTCAACTAACTGTTGGTTTGAGAGAAGAAGCAAACAGGCCTGATACCTGGCTCCAAATACACATTACCCTGCATGCTGCTGCTCACTTCACACTATTGGTGATGATAGAGGATCTGGCTTGCTTTGCACCTTAAATCTCTTCTTTTTTGGCTAAAATGCTTTTTAAAGTTGTTTTTAAAGTGGGACTGTGCTGCTTTTAGTTTGAGCATTTAGAGTTGAGCTGAGGCACAGGTGTGAATTTAGAAGATGGGCACTTCCATTTCTGTCTAGAAGCATTGCCCTGTTGATGCTTGGAAGCAGGCTGGGCTGTCTCACTGGGTCTCCCTGTTATTTTCTGTGGAGCACGGTGAGACGGGCCTGAAAAATCTTTAGAAATGGGCTGGTGTCTGAGCATCCTCATTTTATGACTGGTCTGTGGTAAACAAAGTTGTGTCATGATGCATGAACACACACTGGTGGAGCAGCACATGAGGTAAAACGGACCACGCGAGTTACACTGTCCAAGTAAGTGAAAGGGTGAGGGGAGAGAAAATGAAAAAGCAACCCCTCCACTCCAGCTGCCAGGCTTTCAAGTGGATTAATTATTCCTACCAGGCAGTTGTCCTCACCCTGACTGAGCAGTACCAAGCCCACACAGCACAGCCTGCTGCCTGGTTCTGCAGTGGGATCCTCAGCTTGCCCAGGCTCTCCCGCAGCCCCCAGGTCAGCAGGGCTGTGCTGGGGCTCCTGACAGCGCCGCTCGGCTGCAAGGCAGAGTACCAACCCGTTATCTTGTAGACTTTACTGAGGGCTTTGTGCTTTACCTTATCTCTTGCAGTCATCTTTACTGAAGGTGTGCATCGCTGCACACCAAAGGAACTGCCTTTGGAAAGCTGAGCAGTGACCTGCAGAGGGAAGGCGGTTGTGGTGTTGCTTCACACGGCCTTTCCAACAATCAAAGGGATTGACAAGGTCCAGGAGCTTTCTTCAGGGCAGAAAGGCAGGTCTTGTTTGCCCTGGCAGACAATCGCCTGGTTTCATCGTTGTACTGCTCCTCAGCCTAGGACAAACCAACTGAAACTGAAGTGATTCTCAGGGGAAAGGTATTTTAACCAGAAATTTTTAAGCCTATTTAGTCCTGTTCTGATGAGTGTTTTGAAAGAAGCTGTTTTTTTTTTTTTCCCTGAATGCCAGTCTTCCAGAAAAGCTCCAGCAAAAGTGACAGGATAGCAAACAATTCCTGGAATTTCTGACTACTCAAACTCCCCTTGTTCAGCCCTCTCTGACCCTTCCAAAGAAACTAACTGTCCCAGGGAAGCACTGGGTCCCCTCCACTGGTCATCCCCACTTCCCTTCAGGTGCTGCCTGGTTCGGGCGATGGGCAGTGGGACAGGGCAGTGTGCAGTGACACAGTGGAAGCAGCCATCTGCTCTCAGAGTCACAGAGTAACTGAGGTTGGCCAGGACCTCTGGAGACCATCTGGTCCAGCCCCCCCTGCTTAAGCTGGGCCACCCACAGCCACCAGCCAGGACTCTGTGCAGATGGCCTTTTGAGTATCTCCAAGGATGGAGACTCCACAACCTCTGTGGGCAACACAGAAGCCCACTCAGTTCTGATCCCTCCAGCGGAGGGAAAACACAGACCAGTGCCATTTGGAGATGTGCCTCTCATCACTCCTCTGGAGAGGGTTTTCTCTACTCTTACCTGTTGTTTTACTCAGTCAGGTAGGTAGATGGTGGCAGAGGTCATGCTCACTTGACACTAGGCTGGTTGTTTTTTTCTTCTGCTGCCCAAGTGTTTGATTCCCAAACTGGAATTCTCTCCTGCCCTCTGGCAGGATAGCAAAAGGATGGAATCTGGGAAAGCTGGTTCTGCTGTAAATCACCCTTTAGCTGTTCTTCCTTCCACAGCCACGCTCCTGAACTCCTAAAATTGTCACTGTCCCTTCTCCATTTGCTAGGTTTGCCTTTTCCTTCAGCCTTAAAGGTCTCTACTGTAGCATCTTCTCAGCTTTCAGCCTTGCACAGTGTGTTCACAGTAACACAGGGATGGTGGAGCCCTGTTATTTGTCCTCTTGCTCTGCTCTTGAGGGTAGGGACAAGGCATAAACTCCTGCTGCGTCCTGTTCTCACCACTGTCAGGAGCCCTCGTGGAGTAAGGATGCAGTTGCAGCTGGGCTCTCTCACTTGCACTAGTTTGGGCTAGAATTTGAAATTTGAAGCAGTTGTCTTTGCAGCAGGGGATGGCATCACGTGGGGCCTCGTAACGCCAAGCACAGAGCGTGCGCTCACGCGAGTGAGGTGACACGGGGCACTTTCTCTTCCTCTATCTTCTGTGGGGAATTGGCCGACTCACAGGTGCAATTCTTTTTTCTTCCTGCACTGTTACACCCTTTGTAACCCCAGAGTGGTGCACTTGGCTGGCTGACTCGCAGCACTTCAACTGAATCATATTTTTCATTAGTATGGACAGGGGTGAAGCTGAATTACTAACCTGGGTCTTGGGACTGCATCCGATTTAGCTGCTGGGAAAGCGGAATCGAAGGGAGCAGCGTTGCTGATGCAGAGCACAGTGGGGAAGGGGCTCTCTGTTCCCATCCTCCTCACACAGGACACTTCTCCTGAGCACCACTGGCCTTGGGTCAGCGACACAGTCAGACACACCCATGGTGACATCCCATCAGGTGTGCTTATGCAAGAGTTTATGGCACACGGCTCTGTGGGCAGCAGAACTAAACCCCACACACAGCGCGGTGGGGCAAGAGCTGCAGCACAGCTGAGCAGCCCGGCCCTGGAAGGCAGTGGGGTGGGAGCAGGTGGGAGGGTTACACTGTGCAGGGCAAAGAAACCCAGAGCCTGGTGTCGGCACCGCTTACCTGAGGTGGGCTACCCAGCTGGCCAGCACAGAGCTCAGAGGCAGCAGCAGCTGTGACAAGCACTAATTAATCCAGAAGATTTTTTTTTTTGCAACCACACCAGGCTGCTGTCTTCTCTTTAAACACTCAGCCCAGCCCTGCTGCTCATCGGTAGCTGGCAGGAAAACCGACGGGCAGCGACGACAGCTCACTGAGAAACCTCCTGCTTCAGAGCGAGTGGCCCCAGCTAGCGCGGATGGGCACTGGGGTTGCACTCCAGCTGCCTGCAGTGTAGAGCAAAACCTTCAGCCTCTTTCCTGGGGGTAGTAAATAAGAGGTTACGGGACACCTGACTTATCCAGACGGTAAGAAATGTCTGTTCCAGAGCAGCTGATTCTTCCAGCTCTGTCTGTTGTGCACGGGGGGGTAAAACCTGAGCAGCTCGGCACGCTGTGTGTATCAGTAGTGACCTCACTGAGGGCAGGAATGGATTTAAATTGAAACACGTTAATCACCAATCACTCTACCAGTGTTGTCAACTGTTTTTGTTTTTAATTGTTATTGTAATATATTTTGGTTGTTTTTCTAATTTAATTCTCTCACTATCGTCTGACTGTGAACTGCGAACAGTGTTAAACTTGATGTAAATAAGGCCCTTTGAAGGGTCTCTTTGCCTGTCGTTCCACAAAGTTTTGCCAATTTGCATTTTGTTTTAAATAAAGGTTGCAATATTTTATTGGCAAAAAAAAAAACCCCACAACCCACTTCAGTGTTTGTTGCTTTTTTTTTTTCTTAAGGAATATTTGAATCTGCTCAGCACTAACCTGAAGTTTGTTGTTTTGGGAAGATTATTATAAACCTGTTAAAAAGGGAAATCATTTAATTCTGTCAGATTGCAAAGAAAAGCAGGATCTTTATTTACACTTTTGAAATCAAACTTAATGTTGCTGTGGAGTGGTCAGGGGAGA
>NW_010312987.1:50201-57254 GCF_000700745.2 Antrostomus carolinensis
AACACTCACTTCATTCTCAAACATACACAGGAGTGACCTGGCCAAGCCCGGGGTCTTGCATCATCCCTTTGACAGTTGCCCTCGTTAGTAGCACCCCCACCTCCTTAACCAGGAACAGAGCAAGAACTGCTCCACTGCCCACCCCGTACCAGCCCCAGACAAAGTGATTCCCTTCCACTCCAAACAGCGTCAGTCTAACCTGGACAGCTGGAGATCCTTTTCTATTTAAAAAAAACCCCAACAAACCTCATGTGTTATCCTGGCTTACACAACCTGTCAAGGAACCACCGTTCATCTAATTAACAACGTTCTCAACTTTCTGCCCAGCTTCTAAAACCCAACCCAGGCTGTGTCCTTCTGCAGGGCTCCATCCTCCCTTCCCCAGCTGACTTCTCTCCCCTCACCTAGGCTGAAGCTTCAGGCTGAACACTTGGGACTAAGGATGAGATTAACCATAAACCAAGTCTAAGAAACTCCTGATAGCAGCAGACGCTGGCACAGGCCCTCAGGTCCAATCTGGAGACAACAGGGAGATTTAAATTAACTTTGCAGCAGTTGGGCAGCAGAAAGCAGCTGGCTCCTTGTTCTGCCTTGGACTATGAAGCCTCGTTAGATAAGAGAGCCAGCATGCCCGGAGGGAAACGTGGACTCAAAGTCTACAGGAGGAGTAAGTGTGTCTGGTCAATCTTTTCCCAGAAGTCGTGCTGCTCATCGCTGGCACCGCAGAGAGGTTCAAAGCTTAAAATAGCTCAAAGGTCCACGCCTGGGGTGTCCAGGGGGCTAATCCCTGTCCTTGGCGGGTGCTGTTCACCTCAGTGCCCCAGCCCCGCGGTGTTGGAAGGGAGTTTTGACCTAGAGGTCACAAAGTGAGTCCCGTAACACTGTTGAAATTTTTTGGTCCTGCTGTAACGTACTTATTGCCTGGCAAGTACCCAGACAGCAAACAACCCCTTGGTGTAGTAATGCTGAGACCAGCCAAAAAACCACAGCGTGCAACACATTGAGAAAAGAAAAAAAAACCCAACCAACAAAACCCAACAAAACCCCAAAGTTACTGCATCCCGAACACCTGAGCTCAGCTGCAGCCTGTTCCTTCAGCCACCATCCTCCTCAACTGCCCTTTGCCCTTGGAAGGGGAATTAGTCTCCCTTTTTTCATTAGTCTCCCCTTCAAGCAAACAGGCTCCAAACTGCTTAGAAAAACCGTTTCAGCAGAAGTTCACCTCATCTCTGCAGCTGCTTCCATACAACGGAAGACTCCAACGAGAGAGGGACACTCCAAAGCGAGAGGTTACAGATTTGACATCTCCAGAGGAGATTATTCAGTCATTTCTGGACACAGGGGCCTCCCTGCACAAACCACCGTCCTGGCACGCGCGTCCCTGAGCAGCAGACGCCTTGTGAGTGCAGGAGAGCAAGAGATGAAAAATCTCAACTCCAGCTAAACAGTTCTGTGCAATCTGAGACGTTGTAAAGTGACCAACAAAATGGGACAGGGGTGAGGACATGGCTTCTGCTGGGCTGTGTCACCAGAACCAGCCTGTCCAAGGCCTTCACGACACGGTAACAAACCAAGGACCTGGACATTCCCACCCACGTGAAACAAAGCATCTGTCAGCACAACCAGATCATCGCTTCAGGCTACTGCCTGCTAAAAGAGGGGACTTCAAAACACCAGACGGACTTCAAAAGCAGCCCAACGCCACGGGCTGTCCCCATGTCCCACAAATCAGGCTGGGGTTAAATCTGTCCCAAGCGCATGGCTGGGTGATCTGCCTGCCTGACCCTGTGCAAGGAGAGCAGCTCCTGGTGTGCAGAACCACCTTCACCACTGGTGCAGTCCCACCTGGTGTTCAAGGAAGGAAGTAATTGATGCGCTGGGATACAGATTTACAGCCCTGTGCAGAGAAAAGCTTCTCCTCTCTGGGGACAAATACCATCGTCCTGGCCACCTCGTCGAGGGCTGCCTCGGTGTACGGAAGTCCACGGGCCAGGAAAGCATCCCGCGCGCAGAGCTTCACGTGGTGGTACTCCAGGGGCAGGAACGGCACGAAGAAATCGATGAGGTTCTCTTCCAGGAGGTGGCTGCGGGCATAACCGTTCTCTGCAGCAAAAAGCAAGACGAAACAAACTTCAGAAGCTTCACATGGGAGCTGGTGTCCCTCTGCGAGGCAAGGCTCGTCTCTCCTGGGAGGGCTGTCTTGGCTCATCCAGCAAGAGCTGGGCAGCACTTAGGCCGAGCACAGAATGTCACTGCAACTTGCCCACCTTGGGCCAAGAGAAGCCGGAATCCCCAGAGGAGCCTTGATACCTCCCTACGGTGCCAGGCTGCCTCTCACAACCTGGCCATTTTTAGGGCTGAAGGCCAGAAGGACTGGCAGCCCCCTCCTCGTGTGCCTGGCTGCTGCAGCGGCGCTGCGGGGCTGTGCCCGTGCAGATGAAGTTGCAAATAACCCCGGGTGAGGGTTGGAACAAATGCTTGTTCCACAGCACACGCAGTTGTGCAGCACAAGGTGGATGGGACAGTGTTCACAAAGCCCCACGCTGGTGTGGAGGGGCAGGTTTGAGGACAGCCTGCCCACAGCATCCCACACGTGAGCCCAGCTCTTACCTGCAGGTTCCTGCAGCTCCCGCCACAGCCGCTGCTCCAGGAACTCCACGGAGATCTCCTCCCGCGCCCGGCCGGCTCGCCAGAAATCCAGCGTCACCTCATTGATGGTGTTGCCACCAAGATTGCTGCAGACAGAAAGGAAGTCACTAAGCTGTGCCCTCAGAGATGAACTGCTGAGAGCTGCCAGCAGCCTCCCCTGCAGACAGGCCTCAGCAATGAAGGATTTGCTGTGCGGGATCAGCATCGGAAACGCTTGCAGAGGAACCGGCTTTCTTCCCAAAGAGCCCCTCTCTGTAGACATCTACACAGCCACCTTCCATCTCGCCAGCCCAGACCCTGGGGCAGCTGCTTTCTCTCCCAGGGCCAGCAGAATCCTTCATCTCCATCAGTCCCCTGTCCTGGTTTGGATGCCATTGACCTCACGGGTGACACTTGGCCCCACACCAAACTCTCAACAAGCCACCCCTGAAAGTCCAAGTTGGAGGGCAGAGCACGTGGCAGGAGTCCCACTAGAAGTAAAGGTCCAGGGCAGGGGTTCAAGCAGCAGCTCAGGACTTGGCAAAGCATCCCCTGCCCGAGGGACAAAGCGAGGTCCCCACGTGAGGACACCCACCGTGGGGGCAGCTCTGTGGTGGGGGACACGAGGTCCTGGCAGTCACCGAGGCTCCTGGGGCAGCCCCTCACCTTGGAAAGCAGGTCAAGGCCAGGCAGCCCCCACATGCTGGTGAGGGGTTTGCAACAGCCTCAGACAACAGCCCCCAGCCCCGAGTGCCCCGCCACCAGTGAGCTGGGAATACTGGGAACCAGCTGGCTGCAGGCCAGGGAGATGGGAGGCAGAGAGGCACTGGGAGACACATCTTGCACCATCTCTTCTCCTGTGTCAGAGGCTCCGGACCCATTCCCCAAATGGAGGGGAGGGAAAATTAAACTGCCTTAGAGGGGGGAAGCAGCTTGTACTGATCCTGCTCTCACCCAGACCACAGGAGAAACAGCCCCTGTTGACTGAGGACAGCCAGCCAGCCCCACCTCATCTCCATCACCCCAACCTGGCCAAAGCTGCAGGACCAGGCCAGAGTCCAAAGGAGCCCTGGGGCAGAGCCAGCCCTCCTACCACAGGTCTGTGTCACACTGCCATGGGCAATGATGAAACCACCCAGGGTTACAGCTGCTGCTGTTCAGGGCACCCTGCTCCCCTCTGCTTGGTGGCACAAAGGGGCTGGCGTGTCCTCCCAGCACCTGCATGGCTTGCCAGGTAGGCCACGAGGTCAGCTCAGCACAGCTGGCAGCACATCCACCCTGCCCTGAGCAACAAGGGAGGATCAAGGGAGGATCACCGTGGCTCCTGCTGGAGGCCCACGCTGGTGGGACTGAAACATGGTCAGCTTCACAAACACCTGACACAGGTACCGGTCTTCTGTGGGCAGAGAAACTTCCCTGGGGACCCACCAAGCTCAGAGATGAGAGCACTCGCCTGGATGGTGAGAGATGGAGAACAATGCTCTGCCCACCTCCAGCCGGTGGGAACAGCTCTTGCCAGAGCCAAGCTGAAGGCTGTAAATCCTCAATTGAAGGGGACCTGAAATGCTCATCTCTCCTTGGCGCTTCTCACTGGCTACTTCAGGTATGAGCCTACCTTACATTTTGGTTTTGAGATGTCCAACTTCTCCCAGATGCATCCCGGGGTCAGGGACAGCACCAGGGTGTGCACATGCCAAAAACCTTTCTCCTTCTGGGTGGGAAAGGAACTAACATCTGATCACTAACTCCCAGGGTGAGCTGATGCCAGGACCTGCCGATGCCAGGACCAGCCGATGCCAGGAACTCCCCACCTCCCACTCCCAACTAACGGTGCCACATTGTACAAGAACTTCCCACCAAGACCTGCAGCCCCAGCTTTGCTCCCTGGAGTATGGGATCTCCCTGCTCAGCTGTCCAGGGTGACACTGTGCCAGCTCTGACTGACTGGTTCCTTGCCTCAAAGCCTGGACACTGGCTCATGTGTCTCAGCTAAGCGGGACCTCAGCTCCTCCTGCAAATGCCCCGTACCCAGGGAGATGCCCAGCATCAATAAGCAAAACTGATCACGGAGCCAACCACCTCTTGGAGGAGCTGGACATCTCTTTGCCCTCCTTGGCAGCCTGAGCCCCTCATATCACACACCTCAGGGGATAAATTCCATCACTTCTTCCTCACCTGAGGAAGAGGAAGATGGATCTCCGGTAATCCACCTGGTCCCTGTTGTCATAGCGAGCCATGAAAGGCTTGATGGCATCCAGGAGGCTGAAGTGAAGTTTCTCTGCCTCATCGAAGATGAAGAGGGACTGCTTGCAGAGCTGCACAGTCTCGGTTAGCTGCTTCTTCAGCTGATCCTGCAGAGCAGCGGGGAGGAGGGTGAGAAGCCCAGCAGCGGTCACTACCACCAGATCATCATGCAGGAGCTGAGCCTGGATGCGGTGGGTTAACCCTGGCTGGCACCAAAGCACCGCACAGCCACTTGCTCATTCCCTCCCACGCCATGGGACAAGGCAGAGCAAAAAGAAGAACAAAACCAAGTAAATGTGTGGGTCAAGATAAGCAAAGGAAAGAGGAAGAAGAGAGAAAGAAATCAAAGCAAGTGATGCAAAGACAATCACTCACACCTACCACTGATGCCCAGCCAGTCTCTGAGCCATGGCTTCCTACCCCAAAACTCCCTCCCCTCAGTTTTTATTGCTGAGCACGCCATTAAATGCCATGGAACATCCCTTTGGTCAGCTGGGCTCAGCTGTCTGGTGCGTGTTCCCTCCCAGCTTCTTGTGCACCCCAACCTACTGACTGTGGGGGCAGAGTGGGAGAAAGAGAAAGCGGCTGTGGGAGCACTGTGTGCTGTCACCACTGTTCTACTCACACATCCAAAACACAGCACCCTGTGGGCTGCTGTGAAGAAAATGAAGTCCACCCCAGCCAGACCCAGTACACTGGCCCATCCCCACAGCAACACCATGGTCTTGGCTCTCACCTTGTACGAGTCCACGTACTTGTGATGGGGGAAGTGGAAGAGCGAGATGAACACCCTGACACACTCGCTCTTCGGTCCGTCCCGGTACAGGTGACTTGCCAGCATCCGGGCCAC
The DNA here is from genome assembly GCF_000700745.2 of Antrostomus carolinensis. Lineage (NCBI taxonomy): Eukaryota > Metazoa > Chordata > Aves > Caprimulgiformes > Caprimulgidae > Antrostomus > Antrostomus carolinensis. Next base: position 55,924 of record NW_010312987.1, read on the forward strand.
AAAGTTCTTGCCTGTGCCGGACCAGCCATGGAAGGAGAGGACCAGAGCCTTCTCTGGCCGCGGGCTCTGCAGGAACTCTTGCACCGCTCGGATGACAACTTCTTTAGCCAAGTGCTGCCCGTGGAGCTGCCCATTGAGGTCTGCCTCCAGCCCTGCAGGGAAGAGAACAAGAGCTCAGCTGTAACTCACAAGCCCAGCTGCTGCTGCAGGTGGGAATAAGAGGAGAAAATGTGTCAGGGACTAAGCCCATGTGGCCCGGCCGGTGGGGCTGCCTGTCTGAGAGGAGTCTGAAGTGGGCTGATGAGGCAGGTTGCCTGTACCCTGCCTGCACTGGCCACTGGCTGCACAAACACAGATCTTCTACCAACTCCTTTTTCCCTCTGGGAAGTGGAGGAGGTGTTTGATGACTGTGGAGAGTGCTGAAGCCCAAGAAACCCTCATGAGGTCCCAGCAGAGGGTAGGGAGCAGAAGTCTCAGGGCCAGAAAAACGCAGTGACACCTGCATGGGGCTTACACACAGGTCTCAGTGCACCCTCCCCATCTGGGGCTGGATACTGGGCCAGTTTGGGTCCCACTGCATATGCCTGGGAGCTACTGGGTGAAGGCAGAGCTCATGGCAAGCCAGAGCAGACAGGCTGTACATAAGGAGCAAACTCCATTGCAGTCTCAGAACTACAAAGGAATAACTGGAAACAGGACTTAGCTCAGCCCCTCGCCCTCCCACCAGCTTAGCAATGCCCTTTGCTTACACCATTTGCCAAAATACACTTTTTAAAACAGAAAAAAACCCACAACCAACCAACAAAAGAGACAACAGGGAGAGGCAGCAGAGACAAGGGGTGTCCCAAGCACAGCACCTACCTGTGATATTGTTGACCACCCTGCAGTCTCCTGTCTCGCAGCACTTGCCGAAGCTGCAGTACCAGGTAGAGAGGATCTCCAGTTAATCGTTGCCCACCAGAGGCAAACTCCAGCCTGCAAAAAGCAGCGATCTGAGCAGACACATGCCCGCAAGCATCTGTTTTGTGTGGACACTCAGCTGTTCCTGGTGAAGGGCAGCCCTCCTCCCAGGCAGGGGATCAGACACTGCCCTGGCAGGCAGCCCAGCTGTGGGGAGGGGAATAGGCACATAGTGGGGAGCAGCTGGCTCAGGGGGGCACGGAGAGGGGTGTTTGTGGCAAGTGGGGGTATGCCGAGGGGTGAGGGAGATGCCCAGGGCAGTGACCCCAGGGAGGGAAGGAACAGCATCCACTGCAGCTGGGGCACAGACCCCTGTGTGGGGGAATTGGGGTGTTTAAACCCCAGGCATGGGAATGGGAGAGGAAGGAGGA
>NW_010312987.1:57629-60477 GCF_000700745.2 Antrostomus carolinensis
GAGCCGTGATCTCACTTCCTGGCTGCCTGCAATTGGAGTCGCTGGGAGAAAGCTGTGGGGTGGCGTCACCGCCATGGCCTCCTGCCCACCCGTCCCCTGTCCCACGCACCGGGACCCCGCTCCTGCCAGCGCCGCGCTGCCAAACCCGACCCTCTTCCCTCCCCAAAGGAGGCACCGGACACAAACCCGCTCTGTTCTGCACAAAACTCGGGAGCCTGTCCTCTCCCCACGTCCTGCCAGCCCTTGCTGGGAGGGGGAGGTGAGGCGAGCTGGAGAGATGCCCCAGGCCGCTCACCGGCACCAGCCCACTCACGCCAAGCTGCACTGCTGCAGCTCTCCTTCTGGCCTCCACACCAGGAAAAGCTGCAGCACTAACACCAAATCCCCGGGGAAGGCAAATAATCTGCTTTTTAAGTAGCCCAGTGGTCCAGCTAAAGTTTTGCTGCCTTGGAAGTTGTTGTTCATTGGGGTCATTTCCAAGGGGACATAAAAGTAACAGGCATAAAGAAGGGAGCAGGAGGCAGCGGGTGAGTCAGACAGGGAGCTGCACTCTGCTGCCCGGGGTGTATTTGCTGCCTGCTGTGCTATGAGTCCAGTTCAGCCATTAAAAAAACCCTAGGACAAACAGCTTTGTGACTGGCTCTGGGACGGGCTGGCTGTGTGACTCACTGCCCCCAAGAAGTGTTGCTGTTTACACCAGTGCATCTTCACACACCAGTACATCCAAATGCTGACATGTAGGGTGGCCTCCACTCCAGCAGCCAGGAAAAAAAACCAAAACATTCAGATCATCACCAAACCACCACAAAATGGCTAATGAGAACTGAGGTACAACTCATCACCACCATTAAGCTCACCACCAACAACGAGTTTTCTCCAGCAAGTTTCTCCAACAAGCTGTAAAGCCTGTCCTGTACGGGGAAGCAGCAGGCACAGGTAGGGCTGGCTGCCCATGCTTTGGCAGATTGTAGGACCCCATGCAAAGCTTGGCTTTGATTTTGGAAGCAGGTGCACTTCAGCCCTTCAAAGCACAACCAGCAAGTGCTGCCATGCTAAGTACACAAACTCAGCTGTGTGAGGGAGATAAAAAGCGGTTAAGTCTCATATAACTTGCATTTTACCTTAAGCTGAACCCACTGCTGGCTCACTGTCAGAGACCAACACCTCTACAAGTTACTGAGCATCAGCACAGGTCCACCCACAACTGATCCTAACTGAGATGAGGCCAAGATGCTTTAGACATGGAAAGAATGAAGGTCAGAAAAATAAAAACAAGGAGGACACTGAATGTAATTCACCCAGCCTGGCAATCCACTCCTTCAGGTGGATGGGGCGTGGGATCCAGCACCCAGAAGACATGGAGTGGAGCACATCACCATCTACAGGAGGCTATATAAATTACCCATCAGCATTAAAGACACTGGTATTAACATCATTGCCCTCTCCAGCTTCAAAAATAAACAGTGAGGCTAAAACCTTACCACTGGCTGCAATAATCATAGAATGATTCTATCAGTTGTAATAACTTACACAGAACTAAAACCTGTGCACATTAAAAAAATATGATTAAAAATCAAACTCACTGTAGCCATAGCAAATTAAACTGCTCACAGCAAATTAAACTGCCTTTCTGAAAACTAGCTGAAGCATCTGAAGCATTTATATATATTTATAAAAAAAAAAATCATAGCTGTAACACTTAAACTCTGCCCTCCCAGAGTGAAGAGAGCATAAAAGGCACAGACTTCATAAAAAATAGATGCTTCCATATGCCAAAGGAAAAAAGTTTGAGAAAGCAAATTCTGAAAGATAAAACAACTGACTGTCCAACACCACACCAGCTCCACGGTACTACGGCGTAACTCCTGGGATGTCAGCTTCACTTAAACACGGCACATCGTAAGAGCTAGAGGGGAAAATAAAGCAGTTATTAAACAACCTGCCAACTATACCTTCTCTGACCTGGCTCCGAGGTTAAAAACATCCCTGAAGTGCAGGGGAAGAAATAAAAATCCACCCCCCTGAATAATTCAGTTCCCTTTGCAGAACCTCAGGGAGGAAATTATCCCCACGGACTAGAAGGGAAGCTGCAGGATGTTGGATAAAATCTTAATGCCCTCCCCTTGCTCATACCTGACGTGGGAAGGAGGGGCTCAAAGCAGAGCAGGCAGTGCCCTGGGACAGCTCGCTGGGATTACATCCCTCTCTTTTGCTTGTTTCCTCTGCTGAATCTCACCCACACACTCTAGTATTTGCTAATCTTCAGCCGAGAGCCTGGCAGGAAGAGGTGTAGCTGAAGGGATCTGCATGGCCCCAGAGATGGTTCTAGGACGCAGGGCTTTTCACCTCACAGCTGTTATTCCAAAGCAGTCCTGATGAGCAGCAACCACCTGATTAAAAATCCATGATCTCAGGTCCAGTTGGGTCTTACAGGTAACACCTAGAAAGAAAGAAAAATCAGCACCACGAAAATGTGGTTATGCCTGGCTTATTCAGCACCCCTAACACAACCTGGTACAAGCAAACACCCAGAGGGAACCTTGCAATCAGGATTTTATACTCCAGGCTGTACCCGTTGGACAGGGAAATGCCAACATCCATCTTTTTATGGTTTTTCCACAGCCACAGATGAACTCTGGCAGAAGGCAGCAGGAGGAGTTGGGGACACTGGGGAGTCTCTCCCCCTCCTCCCTTTAGTTTCCCCCAAAAAAAGTCCTGTCCTCAGTCTTAAAAATATTGAAAGACTCCACAAAGAAAAAACAATGGAGCACCAGTCCCAAACTTGGGAGATATGAACTAAGTAATTCTTTTAATTTCTAATTTTTAGAATTGATACAAATTCCTAGGG
>NW_010312987.1:60542-64876 GCF_000700745.2 Antrostomus carolinensis
ATTTTCAAAACTCTTTGGCTCTCCATTGGCTCAAAGTTTTTTTCTGTTCATTCTTCTATAAAATTATGTTCATTACATAATCAGAAACACTTTAAAATCTCTCAGTGATATGAATTCTCACCCTGTTACTAAGGCAAACCACTCCAAAAATACATAGCACTAAAACAACAAAGTACTTGTAAAAACAGCTCTCAAAACTAGCTATTTCAGCCTTTCAAAACTTAAAAGGATCTGTAGTTTCTACAAGTTGTTGAACTGCTTATACACAAGAATCCTGTCCTGCTCCCTGAGCAAATTGGCACCTCAAAAATAGAGATGGAGAATATGAGAAATTATTGTCACCACACAATGCTAGGAGACAAAAAAAAACCCCCACGAACATCCTCCCCCTCCAAAACTCCCAAAATAAAACCTAGAAAACAGTTCTTAAAAAAAATCAGCAATGCTGAAGTCCAAAGTTTCAACTGAGAAAATCTAGGGTTTTTTTTTTTAAAGCAGGTGCCTTTGGTTGTGTACCACCACCATGCTGACGCTGCAGGCCAGGGCAAGGACCATTCCCCCATTTCCAGGAGCAGCATGGTGCCTGGGTGGTTTTGTGGTGTCCTGTCCCCAGGAGCCGTATGGGGGCTGGCAGCAGCTCACATGGACCTCAGAGGTATAGAGCAGCTCTCAGTGGCTTAGTTGCCTTCCAGATGCCTGACATTCAGACCTGTGAGCATCACCTCTGGCCTCTGAAAAACTCACTTATTAAGAAAACAAGCTCCTGAGACAGCCAGACTGAAGCCCTGCACTCTGTGGGAACAGATTTTGATGACCATTTACTTGCCCCATCTCGTAAAAGGGCTTCAATAAAAGCTTTGGAAAGCCAACCATGAAAACCTGCCAACTCTGTGTCCATCTCTTGCCAAATCAATATACATCCCTGCTCTGTATAGCAAAGCCAACCTACTGGGACACAACCAAACCAAACCAGCCTCTGTGCCTGGCAGAGTCAGGGCCCTGGGACACACTTTCAAAGTGGTATGAAGACCACTTAAAGCCAGGGGTGTTCTTCTTCTCTATCCCTCTGGGACACTCTTAAACACATCTTTCCTTACCAACAACGCTCTCGCAAACCACCAGCACATTTGACCCCATTCTTGGCAATACACGACAGGAATAAATGCCATTGATAACTATTAGTCAATGTGAAATAGCAGCAGCAAAACACTTCAAACATTCAGCCCACCACATGTTGGAACAAGAGAGAGAGAGACAGGAGAGAGAGAGAGAGAGACTTAAACAATCCATCAATGTTGCTTTATTAAAATCTTTATTCACACAATGTTGCTTTATGCAGAATCTGACCCCGGGGGGATACAAGTAGAAAGTCATGATTGCATTCTGTTTTCTTATTAGCAACCTCCACTTGTGCAGCTGCTCCCAGGGGCAATCCTCTGACAGCTCCAAGAGGGGTGTCTGCTTCGAGCATCTTGCTCCAGCTGCCACAGCAAATAAATTACCTTCTTAATAAATTAGTATTTTTCAGTTGAAGTTTGTTTGGCAAGACACACTCCAGTTTATTAGCTGCTGGAAGAAGAGCCGACTTCAGTGTCTCCTCCACCCCGACTGCTGACTTAGGAGGGAGGAGATAAATAGCAGATGGCTGATGATGCTCTCTTTTTAATTAGTTCTTGATTTCTGTGCTTCAAGCGCTCTGATATTACTAATATCCACAACACAACCGTTTTGTAACATCTGGAGCCAGCGGATTACAGAGTGCACAGTGAACAAGAATCAGAAGGCGTCATGAAAACCTCATTGACAGAACACAGCACCTGCCTCACAAACGATGGGGTTTTTCCAAGAGATTCAAGCAGACCCTGTTCACACGTGGATGCTGCTTCTCATTTCCTTTGCACTGGTTACAATTTTAAATTTCTCAGGGTTCTGTATTCAAGCAAAACCACGATCACTGACAAAATGCCAGAGATTACCACAAGGCCAACATCAGATCTTCCTGATTTTGGGTAAGAGAGGAATTTATTCTTCTTTCCTGCTGCAGAACACCAAGCTCCAGTGGTGTTTACAGTGACCAGAAGTGTCAACATAAGAAAAAAAAAAAAAAGGAACTGTTTCTTTCTTCCTCCCACTGATGCTGGCAGACTTCACACCTTTTGTTTACAATGAAACCAATACAGTGCTTTAAATCTTTGACATTCACACCAGGGGAAAACTTATCCCCAGCTTCCATCTCATGGCAAAAGCTTTAGCTTAGAGCCCCCTGAACAAGCACTAGCTAAGTCCTGAACATTAATTTAATATCATAAAGACAGAAAGACTTTTTTTTGGAATCCATTATTAAATCAAATGTAAATGATCAAGAATGATCATCTAGAAATTAAAACATCAAATTTTGGTAGATCCTTCCCAAGATATTAATTACTCATGATTAAGCCCATAGAGAAGCATATGCTTTTAAAAATGCTACAAGCCACTACCACGTGCTTTACTGCCTCCCCTTTGTGTAAATCATCTTCGATTTCCTGGGAACCAGTTTGTGCCAAAATGTCTCAGTATGAACCTATTCTGCTTTTATTCACTAACCACCTAACTGTTGCCCACAGTACATTACAAAAATGTCTCGCTCAACCACCGAAATCAAGTGACAGACCAGCTCGCAGTGAGGGCCCAGGGTGATCCCTGCTTGGCTCCTGCCCACGCTCAGCATCAGCCGAGCGCACTCACTGCTGCTGGTGGGGTAAACTCTCCAAAAGACCAGGGGTTCTAAAGCACATCTTGTATTATCAAGTACAGCAATCAACAGGCACCAGCTCAACACCAGTGTTCTAAAAGCTGGCTGTGCATTACAGTCCTGGCCAGTAACACCAATAAATAACTCTACATCCCATCCTGACTGTGGGGTGGATCTGCGATGTGGCCAAGTCCAGAAGAGAACCAGAAGAACTTAAAATTCAATTTCAGGTAAACAGTCACACTCTACTTTCAAGATATTCCGCTCAGGCAATGGCAAAAAGACTTCAACAAAATAAAACTACATTTTAAAAATAAACTCTCCCACTAACATCTCTTTGATCAGGTATGGCAGCAGGTGCAAGAATAGAAACAGCTCTTTATCCGCCCACCACACTGCTGCAGAGCCAGAAAGATTGTGACAGACAAATCAAGGAAAAAGTCTTAAACTGACATTTTGTGGCTCTTGTTCACAAGCCCAATAAGACACAATCACTCTGGAAAGTGAGCTCTTTCCTTACTCCTAAGGACCATACTATCTGAACTGAAAATCAAGGCAAAGCTGTTAAATTTGGAAACATAATGATGAACATAATGATGAAGCTGCTTCCCTTCTAGAGAAAAAGATTCAGACCCACCACAAGCGTGATGAGTTTCACGGCCACAAGCTCATCCACAGTGCAGGCTGGAGCAGAGTCCAAGGATGACAGGACTAGCACAAGATGACTGCTGCAAGCCTGCCCTGAAAAACCAGCTTACACCAGCTCTCCCCTGTCTATGGCAAAACCATTAGGAGGGTGGACCCCAGGACGACCACCCCAGTCAGAAGATCGCAGTGGGGGTTGCAGAAGCAGCTGGGGAAGGCAGAAAACTTCCTGGAAGTGCTCACAGCTTCAGAGCTCAGCCACAAGCCAGGCCAGGTAAACGGTGGGACTGAAAAACTGCAAACAGCAGCACCGAGCTGTGGTTACAACAGCGAGCAGCAGGAAGCTCTCTCCATATGAGATGGAGAAGACAGACCACAGCTCAGGGTTCTCTCCACTCTTCAGGGCCTTGCTCATGCCTGTTGGTTACTGGGGAAGTCCAGCAATACGTCTTTCTCTCCCCAGTGCAGCATGCCTAGATTCCCCACATTAAAGGGGACATAGAGTAAGCAGCATGACCTCACTGAACACAACCTGCCTCCCAGGACACATTCCATCCTCCTCCTCAGCTACAATATAAGGAAAATTTGGTTAATACGGACACAGGAGTGCAAGGATTATTTTCTCTACTCAGATCTTGTCAGATCCCTTATAAATGGAAAACCGTGACCAGGACACGTGGGAACTTACTTTAACTCCTTAATTACCAAGTGCTGTATAACCACCCTGTCCTCCCCTAAATCTCCAACTCTGTGGATAAATCTTTGCTAGGACTTCAGTGAAAACACTGAAGCATTATCGCATATGAGGCAAACCCCTTTCTCAGCCTTTTATCAAGGAAGAGACAGCTGAGCAGCAGAGGTCCCCTCTCCCACCCCTAATGGCATTCAGAAGAACATCCCACCCCCGAGGGGGTGGCACAACTCTTCAGTCTAATAATTATTTTATTCACCACTT
>NW_010312987.1:64910-87818 GCF_000700745.2 Antrostomus carolinensis
GCTCACAGCTGATTATGTACAACCCTGAATCAGACAAAAACTCGCAAGAGTATGTGTGAAGAAGAGAAGGGGAGAGGATCATACTGTTCATCTCTGTTTGTCCCCTGTAGATTCAGTCCACAAATTAGTGTCTGTATTCCACACACTTCCACCAACACCAAGAGCCATTTTTATCCAGTGCAATGTCCACTGCCGGCAATGGACACGCCACAACGGCCAAGATGCCATTACGGGTACTGAGCCATCCAAGGCTCCCACTTCCCACCTCTCACTGCTGTCAGCCCAAGGTAAAAGCCAGCGTCACCTCTGTTCCTCTGGTTCAGAAACTTTCCTGTTCATTTCAGTCCATCTTGGCCACAGCCTTTCTGAACTGATTGTGCTGTTTTTCTATCACTTTTTTGTTTGTTTGTTTGTTTTTAAAAAAGGAGTTTCATCTGTGTTCCACTACAATTACAAATGAGACAGTGTCATCCTGTCTTCCACCAGCACAACATCTGGCCCAAACTGGTCTGTGCACTGCTTCACTGTAGCCAGAATGCTGAGAAGCCGCTGGTCTAGGGCATCCAGATGAGGGTCAGAAAGCACTGGTGAGATGGGGTCATGAGACATAGCAGTTTTTAAGGCAGATTTCAGTACTCCATTCTTCAGGTAATTGAGTCTGTTCCAGGTAGAAACCCGGATGCTGCAAAAGAAAGAAACAAACATGTCATTGTATCACTATCCAGCTGAGTCCCATCAAAAATACCAAAGCCAACCTCTTGAGGGAGCCTGTCACATCATGATTTTATCCAGATAGAAGAGAGTCTTATTACAAAAGTGGGTTTGGGTCCAGGTATAAATGCACTATATACAGTATCTAAGGGAAATTTGAAAACTGAAGGTGAAGAAGAAAGAATCTAATGTGACGTATTCTTATGCTCTACAGGAACACTTTCAACTGCTAGCAAGGTAGATCTTCAGTCCTGACACCTCCCAGACACAATCTGAAAAGGAAAGAAAATTAACAGTCTGGCTGTTAATTCAAAAACAAAACTCACATTACCTCAGGAAGAGCATCGCTGACCAGCAATTAACCACAAAGGACACAAGTCAGTCACCTGAACTCCCACGGAAAGTGAACATGGTAATGATTTTTCTGTTTCACTGACCATTGAACTTGTTCATGTCAGCCCATCTAAACAGTCTTACTCTGTGAAATCTCTTGGGATTCTCCCCCAAATGTTCATGTTTTAGCACCACTGGTCTAAACTCTTGGCTTCTGATAGCCTCCAAAGAATCCAGCAATATAAGCAAGTGTTGTGACAAACCGATAGTGAAAACTACTATGGATGTGATTTCCTACACGGCATTTGCCTGGTATCAGAAAGAAAGGATATCTGAAAAGCAGAAAACTGCAAAGTCTCTTACATAGATAAACTTCTCTTCTGGTTGTATTTGGGAGGATCTAGATGAGAAAGACTCCAAAAGATCCTCATAAAACAGGAAATCAAAAATGCATTCAAAATTAATGTAGGAAAACTAAAGAACTTGAAAATAATTAACTTTAATAGTTCTTGTCCTGTTTTTTTAATCCATATGGATTCTGCAAGAATCCTGCAGAATGTAAGCCAGGTGTACTGCAGCGTGCATCAAGCCTTGCTCAGCACAGGCAGGGGGTGAAAGCTCAGGCTTTCTGCAGAGTTCCCAGGTTTCACAGGTCTCAAAGCATCCAGGAGACAGAACCCTCCAGGGACAGGCTCAAGGAACTCTCAACTAAATGTGTACTTTGGAAGGTTTAATGTTACCTTGAAGTAACAGCTGCAGGAAACAGATATATCAGTATTTTTCTTCCTGGTGCTTTTATCTATTTGTTAATGAGGAGTAGCAATGGCCTGGTGAGAAAGCAGCCACAGAAAACAGAAATCAACAAGTCGTAGCCTCTAAAAATAAAATGAACAAAACCACAGCTCACAAGGCCAAAGTGGAAACAAAATCCTGCAAAAAACCTACAAACTGAACTTGGAAAGAAGCACCTGGAGCAGTGCTGCAGTCTTGTTTAGCAAGAACATTTGGAAATGAAGGTAGTTAAGCTGCCAGACACGCTGAGTCCTGAGCTTCTGTCAGGGAGAACTCACACTGTGATGTGAACTTTTATTCGGTGGGAGCTGGATGGAGACAGCTGCAGACACAGAGTACCTGTCATATTGACTAAGGACAGATTTGAACCAGTGACCTGCAGGCAAGACCACTTCCTACAGTCTACTGGCTGATGTGCTACCTTAATAAAAATGTATTTCTCAGCTTCTTGAGCAGTGACAATATATCAAACAAAGTACCTCAAAAAAGTAAAGCACTAGGCATCTGAGCAAACCTTTTCCAGTTGCTAGAAGGCTTCAAACTTCATTATACTGCAAACCTATGGACAACAATTGCCTAAGTAAAATGAAGAGCATCTCTGCGTTTCACTTACATGCAGCACTGATAAAGAGGAGCCAAGATGCTTCTTTCATCCAGGGCAGGGTTTCCAAAGCTGAAAAGCAAAATTAAAACCAAGTGACCCAGCTGAACTCTTAACATTGTTCTCAACATCAACAGATTACACTGTAAAGAATTACAAAAAATCAATACTAGGCAATTTCATGCTCCAACAGCTCAAATAATTTAAATTAAAATATAAACAGGCCATAAGCAATTACAGATATAACTCTTAAAAGCATTAACTAACACTCCAGGTAAACGGAAGCAACACCAGCAACCTAGTTCTTTATCAGACCAAGACACCTTAGAAATGAACTTCAGAGGAGTTTAGAAATTGAGCTCATCTTGCAAAGCAGGGGAAAGGAGTCATTGGTATTCTGGACATAGAGAGCGGGAGCTTTGCCTGTCTGACACAGCCGGACAGAGAATGAACAAAATCGTAACCACGTGCTGGTTTAGATGGCCAAGCTTAGATCAACAGTTCAACAAACAAGGTGATCAACTCTCACATTTCATGACCACGCTTTCTCAGGGAGGCTTGCCAAAAGCATGTCATAGTGTTTCAAGCTTAATCTAAACACATGCTGTTTTTATGAAAAATATTTTCACCCTCCTCATAATACTGTTTTCAACAGAGAACTCTCCCCTCAATAAAGGTAACTTACTCGAGGAGTCTGGCATTACTCTGCTCAAATAGTTCTGTTATTAGTAGCTTTAAAACTGGAATAGGCTCCTCAGGGAAGTGGTCACAGCACCAAGTCTGTCACAGTTCAAAGAGCATCCAGATGATGCTTTTAGTCATATGGTTTAGTTTTAGGTAGTCCTGCGAGAAGCAGGGAGTTGGACTCGATGATCCTTATGGGTCCCTTCCAACCTGAGATCTTCTATGATTCTATGAAAAAACTGTCCCTCTATCCCTTATCTCAAAGGAGCTCAAAGAACTTTACTTAAACTTTCAAGAAAACAATTTACTTCGGGCCTGCAAAGCCCCACTGGAATTTTTTTTCATAACATTATAAGCACATACCATAATGAAAGGTTTGACATGACCTTCAACTACATATTCTCTTCCAGTGATTTCACTTCCTCCTTGCACATTGCCAGAGTATTACAGAAACACAATTTTTGCCAAATTCACCTAAGGTAGTTTGAAAGCAGCAATAATTAAGCAGTCCTAAGGTGGAATGCATCCTGTTGACATAACTTAAGGACTGTTACTGAACAGGCTGATGCATAAAGACAAAATACTCAGCCACTGCTGATAAATTAGAAACAAAGGAAGGAAGAAAGGAAGGAAGGAAGGAATCCACTATACAAAGGGCAAGCGGGGAAAGAAATGGTAACTCCAAGCCTTCCAAGGGTCTGTCTAGATCAGAGGTCTCAACTGCTGTGTACACCTCAGGGAAGTGGCAGGCAAAGCCAGCGCAGAGCAGAGCCTGGCAGAGGAACTGCCAGAGCTAACCATCAGAAGCTGGTCCAGCCATGGAGGGGGAAACTCACTGCCACTGCAGATGGTAGTGCCCATCAGAAAAAAACCCCTCTGGAAGCTCTGGACTAAATAATCATAGAATCATAGAATGGTTTGGATTGGAAGGGACCCTAAAGCTCATCCAGTTCCAACCCCCCTGCCATCAGCAGGGACACATTCCACTAGACCAGGTTGCTCAAAGCCTCATCCAGCCTGGCCTTAAACACTTCCAGGGAGGAGCAGCCACAACTTCCTTGGGCAACCTGTTCCAGTGTCTGACCACCCTCACAGTGAAGAACTTCTTCCTAATATCTAATCTAAACCTCCCCTCTTTCAGCTTAAACCCATTTCCCCTTGTTCTGTCATTAATTGCCCTTATGAAAATGAGAAAGAGGGATCTTTGTTTTTAAGAAAAATGAAGTGAATTGTTATGATTTAAACAAGGCTGTGTCTTCAACAGGATTTTTAACTGAAACCATACCAGCCAACACACAAAAACCATAGCAAAGACTGAACAACTCACATTTTAAACATACATGCTTAAAAGTAAAGTTGGCCTCAAGAAGGACTTCTCATCAGTTCCTCTCAGTTACTACGTGCTTCGTTTTTGTTTTGATTATAGTTCATGTCCACACTCAGGACACCATCATAGTTTGCTCTCAGTATCAGTTCTAGCTTCATTTTAAACTTTTAACCTTTTAAAGCCAGAGCAGAGAGATCCAGAAGGCAGGGAATGACAAATTATTCAGAGACCATGTTTTATAAAGATCTATTTTTACTACAGCACTCACTAATGCTCACTGGGAGATCATAAATCCTAAGTTTTTAATCTTCCATTAATTAAAAGCATAAAAGGGAGGGGCTTTTTGGAGATAAGAGGAGAGACACAAGCAAACCTTTGAAAGTTGCTTGGGGAAAAAGGTCATACTATGCTAACTTGTGTATTTCTGTAGTAAAGTAAGACTTTGAAAGCAGTCATAGTATCTAGAGCAGAGTAAGCTCTAGAAAGCAGTCATAGTATCTAGAGCAGAGTAAGCATCATGGCCTTTGAAGGACCCTAATATTTGGTGAGTAATTTCTGATACGAAGGAAAGTTTTGGATTCTTAGCACAAAGGATATTGATGAAAAAATTAGTGAGAGAGAAAACAGAGAGATAAAGAGCAGAGCAATGTGTGCCTTTGTGCTCACCACTGCCTGGCCGACAGGATCTCCTTTACCCTCACCTTTTGGCATTATCCAGGAGGATGAGCATACTGGCTCCTTCATCATCCTGGAAACTCTCATAGTGATGCCGGTCAGCATTCCCAATCAAATAGTCAAAGATAGCGGTGTCAATGATATCAAGGAGACGAGGGCCCGAGTCATAGGGTGAAGTCTTCTTCACAGCATCACAGTAACTTTCATCATACTCCCATCTGCGAGCCATCAAGAGAAGCCAAATCAAATCTTCAAGGAATGCACATAAATGGTATTTATAGCCACCCCTTTATTCACTTACAAGTGCATAAAGAAAGGGGAGTGCAGCAGTCAAGGCTATACAGAGAAGAGAGAGCTAGATAAAAATGTTTTATTAAAAGAATAAATCCTGTGTTAACACCCCAGCACATGGAGCAAGCTTTAGTTCCAGTGCAAGGTTACACATCATCTACCTACAGAAAACAAGGTCAGAGTTTGCTTGTCACCGCTCATTAACTCAGCAGTAGTTGGGCTGCCTCACCGCAGGATTACCATCATGACTGGCCTCCCTTAACTTCTAAGGACTCAGTACTGTCTGTTTCTATTGCCTTGACCTGCTTCCACCAGACTTGCTTTCCAGTGATCCTCATTTTTTCTTTCTAATGCAGATAACCTCATTACAGTTACTAATGACCTCCTCCATCCTCAGAAGGGCCTCATGTATGTTTAATCTCCTTCACTCACAGTTGTCTCAGGCCTCCCCACCTTCCTTTCAGAGTTTCTCCCCTTCTTCTCCGCTGGTAAGATTTCAAGCTTCCTTTTCTCTCCTCTCCTTCTACACATTACCTAGGTAGGTACTTGTGGTCTTGTAACAGGGATGTCAGGTCTCAATTCTCCAAAGCTAGGATTTAAAATTTTCTCATTTTCTTCTTTACAGCTTTCAAAGCTATTCAACATCACCACCAAACAGCCAAATCTCTGGTGTATATCCTTTCCATCTGTCAACGTAAATAACAAGTACATCTATAACATCTTCCATGTAAGGGCTGAAACAATCCTTCACAAAATAGCAGTTAAGCTGGAAATGCTTTAAACCATCTGTGACTTGGAAACAGAAATGGAGGAAACACAAGCTGGAGAGACTCGCTGACATGCTCAAAATGGCAGAGAGTCATAAGAGGGAGAAGATCAGAATTTAACTACGAGAACTGCCACATACCCCATGTCATCTTCCAGAGATCTGGTGCCTGAGCTCCCAATATCCCATCTTTCCTCCAGTTACTCAAATAAGAGTGGTCAAAAATTTATCTTCTCAAAGTTTTTGTTGACATGTCACACACAGTCCTCAAAAGCTGTCTCTAGTTCCCTCTTTCTTTTGCATCAAGGTCCAACTCATAACACAAATGCACGAGGAAGAAGTCTCAGAATGTACTCCTCCTTGTACTGGATACATTTATTTTAGCCTACATCCCTCTCCCTCAAGTGTTTCTCTTTCTCTCATTTTACTTCAGATCAGTACTTAATCTCCTTGCAACAATACTTCAGAGATACTGTGCTCTCTCTTCTCATTTTCCATTTCATCTTTCAAGATAGACCTTTCTCCAACATTTATTTCTGATAATTTATGTTATATTAGCAGAGGATTTTGAATGTCAGGGGTTTTATCTATTACATGTCCATTAAAAATTATGTACTCTAATGGGACTATATGAATTATGTTCAAAAGGTTAATTCAGAATGGAGTAGAAGCAGCTAAATCTGGAAAATCTACAGTTATTTTTCCATAATTACCAGACACAGAAAAAGGAGAGCATGACATCTAGAACATTTAATTCTCCTAATGCTCTCAAAGTGAAAAGCGCAACTTGACAAGGTGCAAAACAACAGAACCAGGCAATCCCATCTGAACGAGGCAAGAGGAAGTTTAAAATACAGTAAATATCAAATCAACAGAGGTATCAGGGTAAACTCCTGTGCAAGCAGGCAGTTTATGATGGAAAACAGTCTCTCAGAAAAGAAACACCTCCAGGAAATTGAGTCTATTCATTACTGCCATTTACTATGTACTAAATACAGCTAATTTTGACCTGCTGAAAAGGAGAGAACATCTGCTGCTCAAAAACGAAACTGTACATTTAATACTCTAAAACAATTCAATGAAGCCTTTGGATGAGATTCTTTCTGAGAACAATCATGTTGTTGGAAATCATTGCATATTTTGGATCAAGGACTAAAAAAATCTCTTCCTAATCACTTGTTCAGGACACAGACTTGGAAAAAATTTACTAAGCTCAAACCCATTTGCTGTGGTCAGGGCAAAACCATCTCCAACCCAAATACTCAGAGACATTACATCTACGGTACGAGATTGCTAGATCCCACGTTTGCCCTCCTCTGAAAGCATTCTTTAGATGCTGAGCTTCTAATACTCAAATACTGATGTTATTCAAAGCAAAGAACAACTTTTCAGTGCCTACCTACTTAAGCTAAACCAGCTCCACAACTCTTGAAACAAACTACAAGGACCATGAAATCAGGTCTGACAGAAGACAACACCGTATCTTAGTGGGCCACAGTGAGGCACAGTGTCAAAAGAAGGTCTAGTGCCACATGAGAAAAGTCTTAGTTTGCCCAGGGCCAAGATTTTCAGAGCTCAGAGTGATTGTCTGGTGGATTTCTGTTCTGGGCAAAAAGCAGGAAAAGAACAGCACTTAGTATTGTGGAAATCCATGAAAATTTCTTTCTTGCTCATTTTAATTTAAATCTTATCCTAGACTTCTTGGCTTCTAGTACCATATCAAGAAAGCTGTCAGTAAAACTCTAGGTTTTGAGAACACTTGCTCCTTCATTAGCCACTGTACTGCAAGCATAATTCTAGAACAAAGTATCATGTATAAAGAATAACCCTATCATGTTCTCATACCTGGCGAGTTTGCCTTCACGGTAAGTCCTACCCCATGGGTGCCGATGCTTCTGAAGAGGCCAGACATCCGGTAACCACAGAGTCACTGACCCCTCCATGATGTCCCCATCTGCACAAGCTGGTTCTGTTTCCCGACAATAGTAGCACTTTCCATAGAAGCAAGTGTTATTACCTAAAAAAAAAAAAAAAAAAAGAGAAAGGTATCAAAAGAGCAGAACTGAATCCAAGGCATGCCAACTGAAATCTGCAAGTATGTTGTTGCAGCAGAGCCTTCCCTGCAATGGGATTTCACTGCACTTGACCTCATGCTTCCTTTCTCTCAGGCTCAAAGGAGGTTAAACAGATATCTATTAATTCAAAGTGACATTAAAGACTAATATTCAAAGGAGAGAGTAATTCTATTTTCTAATGTTTTTATCACACTGAGAGTTAATACAACATTGCATTATCAACTAGTTTTTGTGATCCCTTCCTAGTCCTTAGGACCCTGACTTTGCAACCTACAGCACTGCTTGTTTTTTAAATTTCACAATTCACGTGTCAGATTTCCCACTTTTTTGAAAAAGTTGACCAAAAAGAGACAAGTGAAAAAAGACCAAGCAGAACTCCAATGGATTTGGAGCCCTGAGACCTGCCACACATCTCAGTTACTTGAGCTGACTCAGCAGGGGGAAGAGAAACAAGCTGTCATTCTTGTATCACATAGGAACATAGAATCATAGAATGGTTTGTGTTGGAAGGGACCTTAAAGCTCATCCAGTTCCAACCCCCCTGCCATCAGCAGGGACACCTTCCACTAGACCAGGTTGCTCAAAGCCTCATCCAGCCTGCCTTTGAAAACTTCCAGGGAGGGGGCATCCACAACTTCCTTGGGCAACCTGTTCCAGGTCTGACCACCCTCACAGTGAAGTAGATCTGTCAGAAATCTTCTGAGAGGAGAGGAACAACGAAACTGTGCAGTCCTTAGTTCATTACGGCCTGTGTAGCCTGTAAAGTAATCTACATAGCCTAGATTAACATTTTTAGCTTAACCTTTTCTACCTCACCCTTCACCTGTCTTCACTTGACTCTTGCCAAATCTATTTCAGTTCCATACTCACCCATGTTCTTCCAAAATATTCTTCAACTATGTCTCACTTCCTTGTCATTCCATTTATTCCCTGTTCTTTCTTCCTTTGGCTCTACATCCAACATCCTCCCCAAACTAGGCCCAGCTCAGTGAAAGGTGTATTTTTCACTTTCCACGCTTACACCATAGGCCCAAATCCCACACAACAATTCTTTAGCCAGCCAGCACTCCTTTGCAGTCCTCCATCCAGACCTGGCTCTCGTGCTCCCACTTCCCCAGTCAGACAACTTGAAGACATCAGACAGACAATAATTTCCAACACAGAGTTTGCAGTAGACTAGATCTCTTCTTTGTATGGAAAGCCTTGCAAGCCTCTCTTCCTATCCATGGCCTGCAGCAGGTCTAGCAAGAGACAGAATTCTTTGAGATTCTAGCTGCAACTCTAGCAAATCTGCACTGAGTATGCAAGAACTATTTTTTCTTCAAAACATCAGAAACTTGGTCAAATTTGGTTTGACAAGAGATCATAATCTTCTCCCCAGATCTGTCCATTTCTTTGCTTCACGCTCTGCAGAACAGGCGGTTCCAGGGAAATCTAAGGAAAGGCAATGAACATTTCTGGAGCCATACTTTTCAAGTCAGCATTTCTGCTAGAAAACTGCTTAGTTATCTTGGCTGAAATTAGAAAAAGTAAAGTCTGCCTGAGGCAGACACCCAACCTGAATGCAGAAAGAGTCTGGCAAGGCAGAGCTACTCCCACCTGAAAGTTACACCTTCTAATGAAGGTGTTAGGCAAATTTAGTAAGTGAGACTGCCGAGAGTGCTTGTAATAGAAATATACACAGGCACACATATTTATCAGCTGTTAATGAACAATCAACACTGGAGTCTTCTTATTAAAGAAAGAAAGAGTAATAATTGCATATTTCACGAAAGCCTGAAGGAGTTAAGGCTGCAGCAGAAGTAATTTCTTGGTGCTTAATGACCACCTGGTAGGAGTTCACATTAATAATTCCCATTAAGTGCCCTTCATATCATTACTACTGTAAACAACATACAGAAGCTCTGACACATTTAGTTATGAATACTCAGAGACTCTGATGTAGCACAAACAGCATCTAACACCCACCGACGCATCAGTTCTATAAATCATCCCAAATCACCACTGTGTTCACGTTAAAATACAGTTCAATTTTTTTTCCTTTCAGGTCTAATCACAGACTTTTCTAACCACCTCTGACAGCAGAGAAAATTCTTACTCAAAAAAACCCCAAACCCATCTGTAACAGCAGCACGAGGGAACACAGAAAAGTTACAGAGGGAAAAACTATTTGGAGAAAATCAAGTCCTCCTCCCCCGCCAAATGGGGTTATACAAGCGTTACAATCTCTGCTGGCACAGAAAGAGACTTACCAGCTTCCTGTATCATAATTAACTGTTTATAACTGTTAATATAGCAGAGTCCCACAGCTCTTTTTCCCATTAAACACATTTTTTGCAGCACAATCCATGGAATCCACTCACCCACAGTCATGAAGGTACCCAGAAGTTGCTCTGTGGCAACTGGTTTGATCTCTGTACGTAGATTCACAAACCTGCCAACCACCAGTGGAGCTCGTCGGAAACCCAGAATTCTGATTTGGGATAAAAAAAAAACAAATGACATGAGAATTTGCAACACAGGCAGCAGTTCTAAATTAAAAAGAAAAAACAAAACCAAAAACCCAAAAGCAACATCTCTGTGCTGTTGTCCAAAGAATAAAGTTGGAACCCTGCAGCAACCTCCTTTCTTCTCCAAGGCAAAGTAAGGAAACTACTTTTTCGTAAGTGCCTGGATGTTAAACTTGCTTTATAGGCCATCAGTGACATTCCTTTATTAGAGCATCAGCAGCAGAGCAACACAGGATGCATCACGCTCCAGCTCTCAGAAATCACACCTCATAGCAGAAATATCCATCATCCGTCTTGTGGACAGGCTGAAGCAGTAACCATATGGCCTTTGGGCTGGTCACCTGGAAAGATCATTTATAATTTGTGGGAATTGCTATCTATTAAAATATTATGTTTAAGCCAAATTCAATTATATTTGAAAGTAAACAGTCCAGGAGTTATTTTTCTTGGCATGAGGGGGGAGAAGGGAAGAGAGAATGGTAGAACAAAACCAAATGCCTGAAGTGTCTGGAGAAAAAAAAAAAGAGAGGTGGGAGAATAATGATAAAACTTGCAGTCACAAGATCCAGGTTCCGCTTCCATGTCTGCCACAGTCTTTGCTCTGTGACCACATATGATGTGGGTATTTGTAATGGAATTTTAAAAGTGCTTAAAGGAGGAGTACAAACAGCAGTGCAACGTCAGCCCCAACTCTCTTAATATACTTCTGATACCCTTTTGGTAGCCTTTGCATCTCAGAAGAAGAGACTGAAAAGAGACTGTCCCTTCTGAAAAAGGGTCAGTCTACATTCCACAGAGATACTGGGAGAGTATTAATTGAATACAACTAATACATGAATACCTGTTTTGCCTCTAGGAGGCACTGATTCATATTTAGTCTAGACTAAACTGTTAGTCTAGACACTAGACTTAACTTTTTTGTGTACTGGACATAACTCAGTACATACATGCAGCATTTCAGGCTCTTCCACAGGATTGGGCTAAGCTCTTTCTTCCATATAATATGAAGCATCAGTGGTTTCAGTGCTCATTCTCATTTTCAAATTTTGCACAAAAATCTTAAACGTTAGAATCTTGCTCGGATCTTTGAAATGAAGTTTTGCAAAAAAGATAATTTTTTATTTTTGGCTTCAGTGTGGTATATTGGCGAATTAGAAACAGCTCACATCTGAGGGGTATTCTCCAAGGGATTCCTTTTTCCCCAACTCTGAAAAAGTGTTTACCAGGGACAATAAAACGAGGTAACTCAGTAATTCCATACCTATCCAAGTGAAAGGCTGCCACTTCTGCGTTGTGTCTGTCATAGCCAGCGTATGGTTCTCCTTCCACTACATAATCCCTGGCATACCTGTAATTGAAATAAATCAAATAAAGTGATTCATGCAGGATTTCCACCCATTTTGCTGTTCAGAGTAACAAAGTGCGATAACAGTGCTATGTTAAACAGACTCTGGGTCACTTTCAAAATGACTGCCAATGAGAGAGGGGAAAATTATTAATGAGATTAAATAGAGTACAGACTGCTGAAGTAGTAAATAAGGAGGAAAGGTCAGTAATGCACAGTGGTCTCAAGAGCTTGGGAAGTGGTGCCCATTCAAACTAATGAGTTTTAATTCAACCATATGCCAAGTCACATCTAAGAACAAAGAGCACAGATCCAGCTACAGAACAGGGGACTATTTATACTGGAAAGCAGCAATTCCACAATTGATTTTGGGGTTACAATGGATTAGAGATTAACATGAAAATACAATCTGATGTTGTGGAAGAAATGCCAAATGCAGTCCTTAGTAGCTAGAAGATCAGCAAGCATGAACCTGAGGACAATAGTGGATATAAAAGGACTCTCTGTTCTGGTGGAGAAAAGACAATGAACAGCAAGAAACAGAAATTAGACACTCATTACAACAACAATGGTATACTTTAGTGAAGTGGTGGGATTTTTTTTTCTTTTTTATTTTTTAATAGATGCTGCTTAAATAGTCAAGGCAAACACTCATTTCTGAGGCTCATGACATTTGAATCAGGTCTAGATACCACTTAAGAAGCATGCTTCAGACGAGCAGGAAATACCACAATCAATACCAAGCAAATGGGTGAAATGCAATACATTTTCAAATAAAGTAAGGCCAAATTAGATCACCTATTTTCTCATTTCCACCTATGTAACAAATTATGTAAACTGGATTATTTCCAACAGACTCGGAGTTCAAGCAGTAGCAGCAACAGTGTAAGAGAAGCCACAGTGCTGTACTTTGATGTTTTAACCCTGCCCAGAAAAGATCTCCTGGGCAAGACAACAGTCCAGCTCATCAGCCCAAGGAAATATTTTAGCTTCTCTGCAAGGCAGCTCAAAAGAGAATTAACTGGTGCAAGATGGCATGGAGTTTTTAGGAGGAGGATCTGACAGATTACTGTCAAATTGGAACTTACAACAAACAAGCATCTTATTTCACATGTGATGGTAGCAACTACAAATCATTGGTAACAGGTTGGATTCCAAGTCACTTTGAAATGAGATAGCTAGTCCTCAGAACACGGTCTCGAAGTCATGGCTTTTGAAAACATGGTTATGTTTTGGAAGCTGCAGAGCTAAAACTTATTGGTAAAGCACAACCAACTCCTTGCTTCCATGCACAATAGGCATCTAGTCCTTTCTAGAGTAAAGGTGGAAAATCAGGAGAATTCATTCTTCCCAACCAGTAATGTTCTCTAAACGGTTTTTAGTAGTAACTTCCACATACCTTTCAGGTCAAAAGCTAGTTAAAGTGACTACCTTGCAATGACAGAGCAGGACTCTACCTACACGTCTAGCTATTCAGCAGTCACGGAGTAGTGGTCTACCAGTATGGCTAGGACCATGCTGTCCATCCTTCCTGTAAACTGCCAAGCACTCCTACACACAGTCCCAGCTGCACATGTCCTTGCTGGAGCACACTCACTGCGAGCCCTGCACAGACTTTCCGTTATGTAGAGTGTAATTTAATGCTCGGTGAAAGACTTTACAGCACTCACTCATACAGAAATGCCACGTCTTGTTGCTACATCTATCAGACGAGCCACCTGCTGTACCACCGAGACTTCTGTGTGAAAGGTTCACACTGTTTAAACACAGCCCAGCCCCACAGTGAAGCTCCAGTCAGACCAGTAATTGACCATAAAGAAACAGGCCTGCAAATCCAAGAAGTGGAGGGTAGATTTATTTTTTTTCTCATTCTCTAATCATTCATCAACACGACAGGAAAAACTTCACGCTTGCTCAACCCAATACCCTTTGGAGAGAGATGTACTCATGCTGCGATGATAACACTTCTTGTTTCCCATAAAACACACCTGCCTCACATTTTTACATCTATCTTTCTTCTCTTTTTCCCTGAAGGCAAACAGTTTAAAAGGCTTTACAGACATGCAAAAGACTCTTCATAAATGTTCAATCATATCAAATTTTCTTGTTGATCACCATAAACAGAGACCGTGCCAAGGAGTATCACTACCTGCCCATTCTTATGTTATTCACTACTGGCAGACAGGAAAGACAGGCGCTTTCACTCTGACCTACCAAGCCATTTGTACAGTCCTCATGTAGCTACACCAGACACCCAGATCTACTTTTAAGACCACTGTCAACTTTCACTCCCTCCCTGTTCTTGAACTGCATTCTTTCATGGCAGTTTGACATGACCCTTACTCAGAAAAAGCAGGCAAGACTTGTCTCCACACTGCCAGAACCTGCACTGCCACAATCGGGAAGATACTGCTCAGAAATATCAGGCTTAACCAACATTCCCTCAGGACTGAGCACAGTGATGACTCTTTTAACCTAAAGACAGGCCACTTCGAGCATCAAAGCTACACAGCCTCAGAGAGAGTTGGCACAGCAACCAGTGTCACTAGAGGAACAGCACGGCTCTATACTGTCTGCCTCACAGAGTGGCCTTTCCATTTACGTGTAAATTTGTAACTTAAAACATTAATGCAACAACATGGAGATAAAAAAAATATACATAAAGCAGTTATTAATTCAGTTATTGAAGGCAATATTTACCTCTTGGGTTTGAAGACAACCTTCTGTCCTCCTTCAAGTATCAGCAAAGCTTTCAGTTGGGTCCCTTTGTATCCCACGTCAGCTTTTATTATTTTCTTTGTCGTCATGGCATGCATAACAGCCCCTAGCTCGGGTGTCTCCTCGGGATACACCTCCCGGGGCACCACCCATTGGGCTGCAATCTCCCAGGGGGACTGCAACGTATGGTCAAGCCGGGGGTCCAGTTCGACATGGAGGCTGGCCATCATCCGGTGAAAGGCGCGCTGGTCCTCCCGGTTGGCAGCTGAGGTGTCCAAGTTGTCAATAAGGAAAACTTTTGTGAAAATGAAGATGACGAGGAGGATGGCCAATAGCACAACTCGCTGCTTTAGCTTCATGGTGACCTTCAACCCTTCTCCCCTGACCCTTTCTTCCAAGTGTTACAGGAAGTCTATTGGAAATCAGGGTGAGGAAGGGGATGTTAGTTAATGAATTTCATTCGTAACTTGCATTGTGAGAGAAGTATCACCACTGAAGCATCTTCTGGTACCCCTAAAAAATAAATAAAACACAAACTTACAAAACTGCTTTCCTGTAGATCCCACCAAGTTCAAGATTGAGTTTATGCTTGGAAGGTAAGTTTTGCATTTACATACGTTTGTATCCTAAAGCCCAAACACTTCTGTTCAAACACACGGGGTTTGCTGTCTTCCTGTAGCTTTTCAGTGATCTGCACAAAGGGGGAAATTGCCTGACAGCATCTCTACACAGCTGAACTCATAACAGCTGCAACTACCACGGGCAAGACTTCTGCAGAAAACTGTAGTTTAAGTTGATGGCTCCAATTTCACCAACACTTTTACATTAGTAAGAGAACCCATAACCTCTGGTTTCCTAAAGATGTGTCCCTCAAGAGAAAGCTCCCAGGTAGATTTTCTGACATCTGACAACCAGTGAGAACAGCTGCACAGTCCATTTTCCTGAAGGTATAAAACATAAGGACAGAATAGACTTAATTTGTTTATTGCCTTTCACTGGCTGTCACTATAATTTACTCAGCTTTTTTCCAATCTCAGAAAAAAATAAAGGGGGAGGGGAGAGACGGGGGGTGACAACTTTACTTCCTTGCGGTTAACTGTGGATCTTCTGCAGTCAACTGTAAAACCAGTAACCACAAAAAACAGACAAGATATCTGTAACCTCAACACCAAATTAACAAGGGAAAAAAACCCCCAAACACGAATACTGCCTCTTCTCAGAAACCTCACCTACAACACTGCTGAAGCCACATCTGTGTTGCTGTATTTACAATGGGCTGCAAGACATGTCACCCCCTAACAAGCCTTGGCCAGTACCAGGTTCGTATGTAATCCCAGAACTGTCTGGATTGGAAAAGCCCTTTAAGATCATCGAGTCCAACCATGAACCCAACACTGACCAGTCCCCTATGACTAACCCATGTCCCTCAGCACTATGTCTACACGACTCTTCAATCCCTCCAGGGATGGGGACTCCACCACTGCCCTGGGCAACCCCTTCCAATGCCTCAGAACCCTTTCAGCAAAGAAATTCTTCCTCACATCCCATCTCAACTGCCCTGGGCACAACTGGAGGCCATTTCCTCTTGTCCTGTCACTTGTTCCTTGGTTGAACAGAACATCCACATAACACACAATTAACTGTATTTCAATTATGAGGACAGAAATTATCTTCAGAATCTTAGTTGAATGTAGTTAAAACCCAAATAGAAATGGATACTAAGGCACATCTCTGAAGAACACTCAGAGCCAACAGAGATGTCTCTGCACAAGCTGTGCTAACCATGAAAACCACAAATGGCACCCTCAGCTGTGGTAGGACTAATACAGAAAAGCCTTCTCATGTAATTTAACAATAAGGGTATAAACCAGTCATTATTAATCACGTCACTGGAAAAACAAGTTGCACAGGCTAAATTAATTTACCAGCAGCAACCAAAGGACAGACTGACTACAACTTGTTGGGCAAATGCAGATCACAACCATATTGTGTCCATGTGGACACCATCCCCTATACGCAAAGGTCACAGGGGAGGTACAATGGTTATCAGAGAATCACAGACTGGTTTGGGTTGGAAGGGACCTTAAAGCTCATCCAGTTCCAACCCCCCTGCCATCAGCAGGGACACCTTCCACTAGACCAGGTTGCTCAAAGCCTCATCCAACCTGCCTTTGAACACTTCCAGGGAGGAGCAGCCACAGCTTCTCTGGGCAGCCTGGGCCAGTGTCTCACAGGAAAAAATTTCTTCCTAAAGAAGAGGTTCTGAGAGGCCTGAGTGTATCATTGAGGCACACCTCCATCAAACATGAAGCAAACAGCAGATGACAGTACGATGGATCCTTGTTTAAGCAAGTCATCAGTGCAGAATCAAGTCTGACACAGTACAAGAGGACTAGTAAAAAAGCACGTGTAAGCCCATGAATGACTCCACAGCACCTTAAATAAATTTACATTAGGCCTATAGCAGACCCACCCTGCCTCCCAGCTGCGTGGCACTCCCACCTTCCCCTGTGCCAATGTTAGCATTCACACAACCCAGTTGCAGGGTAGTTCGACAATCCAGGCTGCTGACCCACCCAAACATTAACCACCACCTTTGGTTTGTGCATGAACCACCCACTGCTACCAGCTTTTGAGCTTCTGAGCCAATGGAGGGTTTATCTTCTGACTACAAACTATCACGACTGCTGCAAGTCAGGGACACAAGGGAGGGCGGCACAGCAGCTCAAACAGTGAGAGATAACCCATCAAATTCCTACAAAGTCTACCCATCTAGAAGGGCACCTTCAGTTACTCAAGACAGCACTGTCACCCAAAGAACGGACCTGTCCTCCAGGTACTTCCCACCTTCACACAATGGACTCCATGAAAGATGTGATCAGTGTTAAAGCTTGAGTATTTTAATCCATTCATTTTTAGCTTTGCTCCTCTTTCACCCAAATCTGGTTTCCAATGTAGTTTCACAAGCATCTAAGAAAGGCCAAAAACAAGTGTTTATCCTGGTAGCAGCACTAGTCATTGTAACTGCAGGTAAAACCACGGCCCAACACAGGATTAGCAGCTGAGCCACTTGGAAACAGTCACAAAGAAGCCACCAAGAGGGATGAGGACATTTGGTGACAAACTGTCAGATCTTCCTACTTTCAAATCACTCTTTTCAGCCACCAAGCTGAGCCCCACTCAACAGCCCACTTTACCATCCGAATTTTTTTGCTGTCATTATCCCACTTCAGGTGACAGCTCAGTTCAGTGCAGCCCTTCCCAAGTTACACATTTTGCCTCTTAAATACTTCCTATAAAACCTGTCTACTGAAGCAGGAAAAAAAAGTGAAAGTCTTGGAAGGACAATGACTTAAAACCAAAACATGAACCAGTGGTTTGATGTTAATAGCAAAAACTTACAGCAACATAAATAAAAACCCCACAGAGGGTGAAAGGCGGCTTCCAAATCTCAGGGATGCTTCAAACTAGTACCGTGATCCCCAGTTAATCATGCAATACTGATTTTAATCTACTGGAAAATAAGTGCTTGTATTAATAGTGAAAGACAACAAACCACATGTTTATATGGAAATTAAACCAAATTACTGTTCATCTCTGTTCTGTTTAGGCAGTCTTTATTTCTCCAAACAGCAGGTCAATCTGCATATTACACACTGCAAGCGTGAGAATGAGAAACACCGATAAGGAATGACGCAGCTGACCCGAAATCCCTTGTTCTTGCAAAGACAGGCTCACCCAGGAGAGCCCCAGATAACAACATTATTCTTCAATCTAAGAAAGCAAGCAAAGCAGCTCAGGCTATCACTGCACTCCCTCATTGTAATTTCATCATTGCAGTTCTTTACAGCTAGTAATTCTAAATAATTTCCAACATCACTGCTATCAAAATCTGTTTTTCATTAATTTTTAAAATCCATTAAATTTTGTAAGAAGTTACACAGAAGAACACAGTTCACTTCAGAACAGTTACTCCTTGTGATATGTACACATGTACACGTGTATTCTAAGAAAAGCTCTCAGCCTGGTGTTGGTCAGCTAAAGCATAGGATAGAAATGTTTCAGACCTTTGGAGCACAACCTGGGCACTCACTTTCCTAAACTGTTTTTCAGGAATGCTGAATTCATCTAGGGGCATTCTTTTTGTGGGACGGAGAAGAACAGAACTAGAGTCACCACTTGAATTAAAGGTCATTTACTTAGTTTATCTTTTGTGACAGCTTTAAAACAAATTTTGGTTGAAAATCTCCAACTATGTAGATATACCAAAAAAAAAAAAAAAGCTGTAAGATATTTCAGTAATTCCCTTAACGGAACAACCAATCCTCACCAAACATTTCTCCTGAGGTTACGCAGTTACTCCCGATATCCCAGTGTCCTGGTTTTTCCTAGGATAGGGTTAATTTTCTTTGTAGTAGCTAGGAAGCACTGTGTTTTGGTTTCAGTGAGGATTGTTATGAGAAGAAATGTTGATAACTACAAGTGCTTGTGCAGTTTCCAAGAGCAGAGGACTGGAACTGGGGGGTGGAGAAGAAAAGTGTACTAATTAGAAAAACCCAGAATTGACAGTTGGATGTGCCAATAAGATATTCCGGAGCATATAATGTCATGGTTAGTGTATTAACCAGGATTGACTGGAAAGAGGGGATTCTCTCAGGAATAGCTCGGGCTCGCTTTTCTGGGATTGTGATTTTGGTTTCGGGGTTCCTTTTCACTCCTCCGGGATCGTTATCAGCGGGTGGTGAGCAATTGTGCTCTGCATCACTCATATACATATAGAGTTGTTATCATTATTACTCTTATTATTTTAATTTTATTTTTACCCTAATTATTAAGTTGTTCTTATCTCAACCTACAAGTCCCCTCACCTTCACCCCTCCAAACCTCTTCCCAACTCCCTGCCAGGGGGGAGGCTGTGAGTGGTTGTGTCTTGTTTGCCTGCCAGCCAAGTTAAACTATCACACCCAGCTAAACCCCCACCCTGATTTTGCTCTCTGTAGCTTTAAGCAGGTGAGTTAGTTCTGACTTTTTGCTGATATCTGCTGAAATGAATCATCAGCTGCTTTTCTCCAACAAACAATAAAACACCCCAGAGGTTGCTATGCAATCCATTTCACACGCTAGCTGCAGAACCTGCACACTACTCTTTAGGTACCAACATTATGGTCCTTGCTGTATGAGCCAACAAAAACAAATCCCCTCCTGAAGAAGTTTACCACGGAGAGCAAGAACTAAAGCTTTATTGTTTTAAACTGAAGATGGCAAGAGTGACAGTGTTGAGGTGCTGTAAGAAAATGTTTATACAGATTTGGAAGAAGTGAATTTGAAGAAAAGGGAAAGTCTTTGGGACAAGGATTTTGTTATGCTCCAAATGACAAATAGGGTCTGAGAGCAGGCAAAGGTTTGGTCTGTCAGCGCAAGTACACAAAAAATCATAGCTCAAACAGATGCCAATCTGAAATAAATATGGTTAAATACGCTCTAATTCCTGTTTAAATGCACATTTTCTCTTCCTAAATACACTATGTCTTTTGGGATCTCCTATCAAAAGGTCTTTAAAAGTCCTCCAGTAAATCCTGGAAAATGCCTTGAAGGAACTGTGTATACAGCAGTGATATTTTCCTCTTCCCAAAACATACTTCAGTCTCACCAGATCAATCTTTCTTCCTACCCTCCCCTCTCCAGCCAGCTCCTCAGCAGCTCATGCTTTCCCTCTCTGCCTAAGCCTTGTTATTTCAGTTTTCACAGGCAGGCTTTCACAGACCCTTCCTTAGATTTTTCAGACTCATTCTGTCACTTCTGCTCTCTGTATGCTGTCTGGTTTGTGTACGAGTTCAGTAATCCAGTGCACAAGGCTTCACCCATATTTACTCACCTGCTATTTCTCTATCTCTTTTTCTGTTAAATCCCCCGTTATCTATAGGGAAAATCTTTGTGACAGTCTGTGGTCAAACTTTCCACATGCACAACTGCATATCCCCAGCTGAGAACTAGAATATAGATAAATATGAAAGATCAGAAGCATTTTAACCACTGCATTATCTATGCCTGAAACTGTAAAAATCAGTAACTGCCTGACATATTCTCATGCATCTTCTGAGAGAAATGAAATAATTTTGTCCATGTGTCTATCCACCTTGCCTTGTTTTGTTCCTTAGTAACTTTCTGAATCCATTACCTACAGTTCTGTAACATTTGTCAGGGGAATACATCCATGAGCTTTACAAAAACAACTGGCCAGACAGAGGACAGAAGCCCCAGGAAGCCAAGGACAACTCAGTATATATCCTCAACCTTCACCAGCTGGCTGGCTGGCCACTCAGCAAAGAGGAACACCCGACCCAGCTGGCTACACACACAAAGACGGGGCAAACTGGGACACAGGCAGCACCTGGGTGCAGTCCTGGGGAGAGAGAAGCTGTCAGGGGAGTGGGGGTGGCAGGAGACAGGCAGGAGTTACGATGGTAGGATGTGGCAAACAAGTCCCCGGGAAGCCAGGCTTCCTTAATTCTCCTCGCAGAACAACTTTCCTTCAAGCACGGTTTCCTATGGAAACAAAGTTTATATAATCACACTTTTCACTGGTAAGCTTTTTGGATCCATTGGCTAATTTAAAATACATCTGAGAGAACAGTAGATGTTTTGAAGACAGAGTTTATGTGTTTATTGGGAATTGGCAGCTGGGGAGCGCTGAGGGAAAGGCTGTAGCGTTAGCTCAACAGTTAGTCTGTTTGTCTGGGCCATCTGGGCAACCAGTGTGCGCACAGCTGGTACACGGAGGGAGCTGGAAACGCTGCAGGAGTTGGGAATCGGAAGTACTCTGAAGTGGAAGGCTCAGGGACGTGAGCAGGAGCTGAAGGTGCTGGGATCTGGTCAGAAAACAACTAAAAACAGGCCAGTTTCACCACTAAGGGAACAACTCCCCTTGTCCCCATCGCAGTTACTTAAGTTCCACCTGACCATCTCGGGTAGATACACAATAATGCAAGCTGGAAATGTTTTAGGGACCCTTGTTCAACTTGGAAGTGAAGTCAAAGCAGTAAGAAAATTCTGCAGTCTTCCTTCTCAACCTGATGTTTATTCAGTTCATACCCAAGATGGGCACCAAAAACTCAACCAGGGTTTGTGTATCCATCTGAGACTCAACAACAAGGAGCCTGCCTCTGCTATAAGACAGCGCCAATCAATTTCCCTTACTCCCAAGGGGAGGGGCAGAGAATAATGAACCAGAGGACAAGAGATTTCGGTATCAGAACTGAGCAGCCAACTTTGTTAACGTGCAGGAAAACAAAATCTACCTCACCCTCCTGAGATTTTGTACTGTAAATGGAGACAAATCTTGTTGCAACTAAGTAGGTCAGACTTAAGGACGCAAGTGGTGCGTGGAGTAATTTTCCAATAAATATAAGACCACAGTATTAATGCCCTGTTCTGTAATAAATACCAGCTGGGATTCGTTCAGTGCAAGACTAGAATCTATATCTTACAGTCTTTTCTGTCTGCTCAGACCCTAAAGCACGTATGTAACTGCAGGACCAGGGCCTCAGCTAACATAAACCAAACCAGCTGCATGGCTTATATACATCTGTACCCTGAGAGGATCTAAAGACAGATGTCCTTTAAAAAACCAGATAAACCCACGGCTTTAACAGCAAGGATCGCAATTTCTACTCAACAATACACATTTTATTTTTCATGACCAGACAACGATCTCAGCTAAGCCGCGAGCGGTACCCTGAGCTGGCTCCCCGGGAGCGGGAGCGCACGGTGACAAGGGCAGCGGCGGCTGCACAGCTGCGCGGGGCTCCGCTCCATCCCAGAGCCAGGATCCGGGAGAGGCGGGAAGGCTGGAGCGCAGATAAACCGCTCACACCCGCTACAGCCGCCTCCCTTAAGTCCTTAACGGACCCGGGTGAAGCGGGAGGCGTTCTGAGAACTGATCCCCCCACCTACGGACACCGCAGAGCTGTTCCCAGCGCGGCGGATCTGCCCGGACCCGGCCGTGCGGATTTCAGCGCGCTGCTAACGCCGGGCCCCGAGCCCCGCAGGGCGGAGCGGCGCAGCCGGACCCGCCGGAGCG
>NW_010312988.1:0-8618 GCF_000700745.2 Antrostomus carolinensis
GAGGCATTTCTCTAGTGCTCATTGGCCCAGGTCAATTGGGGGTCTCCGCCTCAGAGCCAGGGAGCTTTTCACTCTCACAAGGTGGCCCCTTTCTTCACTACCAAAAAAACCACCCTACTCCCCCACCCCCCGCCCCAGCCTAACATATACACCAAGATGGGTACAATTGTATGTGTTTAAAATCAAAGTGTGACCATGGTCAGCAAAGTGACTATATAAAAATGTCACCTTCCCACAGCCTTACTTACTGCTGCTGTTGAGTCATAGTTGCTTTTCCTTCTTCTGTTTTTCTGTGATTAAAATACATTTTTACCACTTCTAATTCCTGGTAGCTGTGTAGAATCAATACAGCTGTGGGAGAATGAGCTAGATACTTTTCCCTTTATATAAGATAAGTAAATTTATTAGCTAACCTTGCATTCTTTAATCTTTATTATCTGTGATATGGTGTAATGAGAAAAAAAGCAGCTTTACTTGTAGAACACAGGTTAGGTTTTCAGGATTGGCTGCATTGAAGCCCCTTAAAAGAACAAATGCAGCAAAGAAACTCTAAGAGACAATGAAAAATACAACTTTCATTATGCTATAGTTACAGCCACCTGAAAATCATCTGTTAAACATTTTTCCACATAAAGTATGTTGAAAAAAACTCACTAGTACTTGATACCTTGAGTGCTTGATTACTGGACTCATCTAAAATATATTTTTTATTAAATGCACCTGTAATATTTAATATATTCTTACAAATCTTTGAAAAAATGACCCATGAATAATAGAATTAAGATTTCAATTTTTTAACCTTTTAAGATTTCACTTTCTACTTAAGCAAGGTCAGATCACTTACTGAAACACCCCAGATAATTTCAAAACATTCTACGGAATAGATATTGAAATTAAGAGAACCTGACTATAGAAAACATTTAAAATAATATAATCTACAAAGAGGAATGAACTGGTATTTTGGCAGTCTTTTCAAGAAGCACAAATACTAAATGTTACCAAAAAAGGCTAAGAGTAATAACAATTAGTTGTCTCTAAGGTAAGAGTTGGTAAAAAAGGGCATTTGACTTACAAGGCAGGAGTATCAATAAAGAATGCAAACAATGAAACTTGTAAAACAAGGTGCAATTCTTCTCTGGAACCAAT
This sequence comes from Antrostomus carolinensis, assembly GCF_000700745.2. Classification (NCBI taxonomy): domain Eukaryota; kingdom Metazoa; phylum Chordata; class Aves; order Caprimulgiformes; family Caprimulgidae; genus Antrostomus; species Antrostomus carolinensis. Next base: position 1,147 of record NW_010312988.1, read on the forward strand.
GGCTAGTGATTTAGGTTTACATGTCTTTGTCTTACATTTCAAGAAAAGCTGAGCAAAAGACCAGTGCTAATAGATACTGTGCTGTGAAATGGAGTGATCTAACACCTGAATACCTAAGCAGGCCTGCCAGGCTGTATAGCATTAAATTACATCTGGGCAAATTAATACCCAGTTGACAGTGCTGTACACATAAAATGGCCTGGAAATGAACATTTTGCAAATGACATACGAGATGTGCACTGAGACAGATAGAGACTAAAAGAAACAGGTCCTAAATCTGTTTATATTCTGAAGAGTGTGTACAAAACTATGTCATATAAATAGGTTGGGACAGGACGGCTGAAATAACATGAGACTTCAGTAATGATGCCCCTTTCTTCATGATACTGTATGCTGATAGCTTGGTTTCTGTTCACAGACTAGCTACTCTCCCCAGTAATACCATAGACAAACCTTCCTGTCTGCAACAGTGTCTCTACAGAGACGAGTTCTTACATATCTTTGTAAAAAGCTTTCCTACCTTCTGATGAAAAATTGTGTATGTGCTAGGTGGTAAATCTATTAGTTTTATTGCAGTGAATAAACCCACATATTGCCCAGGAGAGTTGGTTATTAACCAGCAGACCACTTTTGCTTGCCCGCTTTGTGCTCTGGTATGCATGAGATAGATACTCTTGAGTGTGTGTGCCTGTGAATATATGCGTGAGAGAGGACAGAAAGAGAAAGGCAGAATGACTATGCACATAATAGCCTCACAAAATGAGAGCTAAATCAATCTGGGTTGCCAAAAGACTAAATATTCTATTATGATCAAAATAATGCCAAAGAAAATAGAGAGGTCAAGCAGCAGCAGCAAAAAATTCATCATCAGTCAGGGTATGAAGATCAAAAATAAACTCTTAAGAATATTGTTTCAGTGCAGAGGACAGGGTCCAGCCTGAGAGGAAGCCAAGAGACCTTATTTGAAAGATATTGCCACATTTGTAATGTGTTACAATCACTAAATTTTATTTTTTTTTAAAAAGAATGATGATTGAATATTAGATGGCAACATGCTGGATCTTCTATTGCTAACAGATTTTTTTCTTAAAAACTGGACTGATAATTGTTTTACTTTCTGGCATTATTAAGGAGTTCTCCACCATCAAAGAAAGATTAACAATGTGAGAACCCAGAGGGATTAGAGAATCAAGAAAAACTGTAACTGTTTAGACCAAAGATTTGGCAAAACATAATAGTGCCCTGAGGTGCTGGAGCATAAAATGCCAAAAGTATTTGTAGCTTGAGAATTGTGACAGGCTCAAGATTTGGAATTACAGAATTGTTAGTGTTGGCAACTTCCTTAGAGGGCAGCTGACTCACAATGATCTTAATTTTGTTCTCAAAGTGGGATGTGAACAGTTCACAAAGTTCTGTTGATGAAGGAAGAGCCAGATTAGACAGCTTCCCTGCAATAAAAAATTACAAGAGAGTAGGGCAGTCTGCCCGTTCAGCAATTAAGTTGGAATAATAAGCAGATCTGGCTTGTTTCAAAACATCTCTGTGCACATTTATATGGTCCAAACTTGTAATTCTACATTCAGTCAATAAGTCCTCAAACAGCATTTAACTTGGAGCCCAGAACATTCACTTTTGAGTATATCTGCCAAAAAGAAGTCTACAGAAGTGGTATGCCCTGTAGGACATTATGAAGGTACTTGGGTTATTATCCATGTAGGAGAAAATCTGGAACTTCCTGAAGCAATCAGTAGTATAACAGGAAGCTGCTTTTGTCTAAGTTTTACTCAGACTTTATTCCATTAAGTTTTGTTTGTTTGTTTTTTAATTTGGTCAAGAATAAATGGTAGGAAGAGGTAAGAATAAATAGTGGCAATTAGCACCTCCTTCACAGTTTTTATCTACAAAGCTTCTTAACAATATCACTAACATAGCTGATGGCTACCCATCCTCCAGGTGAAGAAAACAAGCCAGTGAAAAAAAATAGGTCTTGATCCTACATGGAGTAAGTATGGGTTTAGGCTTCATACATAAGAATATATTATTTGAAATCAATGAAACAAATGTCATATGAACAGCTAAACGTATGTGCAGTATTTGAGGGGCTTTTGTTATTTGTCCCAGGACACAAACTTAATCATTACAAAACAGAATTAGGACACTGGAATCTCCCATTCCCTCTGCCTCTCTGCAAACAGAGATTGCACTGTCACATTTCATTCCCAGCAGCTGAAGAACACATGACATTATAAAGCATTGTCCACACCTCTGGCACTTCCGAGGTGACAATCTATGTCAAAACAGCTTTATTTATATTGTTTTCCTTCAAGTGGGTTGTCTCAAAAGTTGCTTAACTAATGTTATCAGAGTGTGCAACTTTAAAGATAAAAGGGATGAGAATTTTGAAGTACAAGGGAAAAATCAGTCATGCTATAAGAGTACCTGAAATGAGCTCAATAATATGGTGTGTAGGGCAGGAATAACAAAAAGGCTAACCTGCCCTACAGCAGACATGGAGAGAAGGTTGCTGCACCATATAGATAGCAGTCTAGTGCCTAGACAAGAAACATGAGCAAGAAAAAAGATTACTGCAATGCCTAAAAATGATACTATTGCTGATAGTGCAGGACTGAGGCAGACTGACAACACAGGAAAATGGATTTACTTTATTCCATGGCTGCATCTTCTGTCCCAAGCAGCTCATGATCTCAACTGAGCTTTCAGGAAGTCCCACAAAGACATACGATTTGATTTAGACTACAGAAAGCTTTGGAGGCATGTTCTGAGGAATTCTGTGCTCTCAGAGGATACCACACAACTTGTAACTTTAACATTTGCAATGGTTTTGATTCTGTGCGTCAGCTATAGCCCTATTTCTATTATGGTATCGAAATAACCAGAAAGCTTAAATCTGGAAATCAAATTCAAACAGCCATCCATACATCATCATCATAAGACATATAAAAATTTTTTCCAATGCAGTAACAGTGTCTCTCTATCACAAAGGGGCACGAGTCTGGGTGGCAAAATCCAAGAGTCCTAGATATTCTTCAGCTATCCCTTCTTGTTGTATGAAGTATGTGGTGTGTACATGCAATAATTCACAATGAACTAGTGACATTCATTTAGAAAGGATGGAGCACAAAGACCACAACTTCATCTGAAAGTCTGAGAAAAACTGTGCAGTGGTCTTATCCAGTTGCAACTGGTAGTAGCCACAGTACTGCAGCATTCATACTGTTTATTTTATTAATTTCATGGTGGAAAGTCATTCAGTGGAAAGTTGTCCAGAAGTGAATTGATTTCCTTTGCCTGTGCCCTTAAATTTGATGAACAGAGCCTCTGGTAAGGCTACTGAAAGTCCCATTTGTGGAAGCTAGATCATGGAGTACAATGTTGTTCTTGGAGCTAATTCTGAGAATGGGACATTTAAGATTTGGGGGTTTAACTACATATTGCAAAATCTTTCCTAAATTGCCTCCACATTTATATAGGTTTTGCCTTGTTTCTCTTACACTTTTTCCATATTAATTACTAGCAGAGAATTTTTCAGTTACTTCTGCACGATGAAGAGGAGGATAATATGCTGCTGTTTGTTCTATTTTAGGAAACTGAGCAATTTGCTTCACCCTCAATGGCTTCAGTGTTTATTTTTGTAAGATTAAAGACAGAGTGCATATGGCAGTAATTCTGGTATTTCTTATTGTGAATGAATCACACAGGAGAATTGGACACATTGGTAAATCATATTATTCTGTATTTTATCAACAGAAAGGGTTGTAAGCAGTAAATGACAGAAAGTCAAATGCTCAGTAGAAACAGGAGGTTAACAGAATCATGCAACTTTTGAGGTTGGAAGAGACAGCTAAAGGTTATCTGGTCATCTGGTCCAAGCCCCTGCTCAAGCAGGCACACCTACAGTCAGTTGCCCAGGACCGTGGCCAGGCGGCTTTCGAATATCTCATAGGATGGAGATTCCACCACCTCCCTGGGCAATATTTGCCAGCACCTGGTCACCCTCACAGTGACAAAGTGTTCCCTGATATTCAGAGGAAGCCTCCAGTTTTTCAGTTTGTGCCCACTGCCTCTGGTCCTGTCACTGGGTACTGCTGAAAAGAGCCTGGCTCCGTCCTCTTGGCACCCACCCTACAGGTATTTATAAGCATTGGTGAGATCTTCCTGAGCCTTCTCTTTTCCAGGATGAATAGTCCCAGCTCTTTCAGCCTTTCTTCACAGGATAGATGTTCCAGCCCCTTCATCATTTTTGTGGCCTTTCACTGGAGTCTCTATTATGTCCATGTCTGTCATACTGGGGAGTCCTGAACTGAGGTCCAATTGTCCACCCCAGCATTAAAATTGCATTAAATAAATATTTGTAAATTAAAATTTTGCCAAATAGTAGCTCATTTTCTTGATTTGGTATGTTAATTAATAATAAAAATTAATAATGTAACTTTCACTGATGCTAGAAGGAAGAGTTCTGGGGGAAAAAGCAGAGCAGCAAGAAAGCTGTTAGCAAGAATTGTGAATGTGTGAGCACAGCTGCAGGCTTTAGTTCAACTGCTTAAAAGTTTTGATGGAAATAAAACCAACACCATCTTAACATTTTTGTCTCAGTCCTCAGTCATGTGAGTAAGAGGAATTGAATCCTAGTATATTCAAAAAGCCCACTGCAGTCAGCCCTGTTCTGTAGCCCTAACAAGACACCAGAAGTGGTAGAAAAGTAGACTAAAGGAAGCTGGCAATAGTATGGGAGTGCAATGTGGAAGTGTCATCACCAAAATCTACAACAAATCCTGAGAGGAACTGTGTTGTTGAATTAGTGAATTCTCTTTGCAGTGCTTTGGAGAGGAAAATACAAAAGTATTTACATATCTGTTGAGTGGAAAGGAAATGGGTACAGAAAGGTCCAATAGACTACGAGATCATAGAATCATACATCCTAGAATTGAGTCCTAGATCACAGAAAACCTAGAACTGAGTCTGTCCTAAATAGCTACCTGTTATTTTTTAGGGTGTATCTGCATGTTCTTTTTAATCTTACATAACAGCAGGCATCTCTCACTATCCCACTTTTCTACTCTCTGTCTTTCCTTCATCAGTGTAAAAATGGATCTATTAATTACGAGGCTTTAGAGTGAGCTGTTCTGTTCACTGATCCACCAGATAACTAATCTACAAAAACGAAGGGTATGTTCTGTACCAGATCTGCAGGTTTATCTGACTCACTGCATAGCTGAATGATTATTTCATATGACATAAAGGACCAGATAGAGCCCGTCACTTGCGATGCACAGGAAGAGAGAAGAAAGAGCGGGATCACCTCTTTTTGTCAATAGCCCACAATAAAGTCAGATAAGGTGCAACACAAAAGGGCATCCTTGTAGTGCAATAAATAAAGTTTCTGAATCTGGCTTGTCCTGTTGCACCGATAGGGACTCCCATCAATTTAGCTTTTTTACACCACATCACAGACGCTGCCTCCCCACGGTCGGACTTCTCGCCAATAGTAGCATCTCATGGGCTAGGTGCTAGGCCCCGTACTACCTCTGGTTCCTAGACACATACCAGTTCCCCTTTTCAATGACTGGGGAAAAAGCCTTGAAGAAAAGCAGATTAAGGGGTGTAGACCATGAAACAATAAAAAATGATATGTAGCTCCAGTTACAGAAAAAGAAGACTGGCAGCTGCCAACAACTAGAGTCTGCTACCCTTTAAAGTTTGTAGGAATAATATTCCTAATAAAACAGCAAACAGCTCATGATCTATAGCTATCTATAATCTCAGTTCCCTGAGAAGGGAGCTGTAGTGCATTCTTTGGAAAGACCTCTTCTTCCCTCCCCAAGCTAGTTCTGAAAAACACTTCCTTGGGAAGCCCAGAGTTCTGTTAAAAAGCAACTCTTTTATTCTGAAATATGATGCCTTCCAAGCACATCTGTTCAGAAAACAAAATACAGATAATTTGTAACTAGTTAGTAGAGTACAATTATAGAATCAAGCAAGTAATTAAACTATTTTCAAGTATTTATCCAGAATCCTGAGCATGTGCTCAGTCTTATAGCTATTACCTGCATATTACCAACAGCACATGATATTATCAACAGCATCTGGGATTACTAATTACTAATCACTAAATTTGCTTCCCCCTAAGGCATCATTTTAGCTTCTGTAGCTCTGAATGCTTGGGAACATCCTATTAAATTAACACATCTATTAAAGTAACATTAGTTGGTGACAAAAGTACAGACTTAGGGAGGGACAACTGCTTTCTACCTCATTTCATTCACTCAGACAATTCATGACTTTGAAGATGATCCTGCTGGAAAAGTAGATGCAAATCTGGATAGGAGCTCAGTGACTGATGGGTTCCTAGCAGCCTCAGCCAGCCAGCTTGCAACTGAAGCAGCTGCGGTTTGTTCAAGATGTCAACAAAAGTCACTGTTTGCTCTGTCAGGTCCTTGCCTAGCAGGGAGAGACAAAGTTTACAGGCAAGCTAAATGTTAAATAAGGCTTTTGTAGATAACTGATGCTACCTGGTTACCCAGTTTCAGACAGGATGTGACACAGAGGTCTGTGTGTTGCTGGAAATAGTATCTCAGCATGGTTTTGACCTTGCTGTGATTCAGGATGAACTAGTTGCACTTGATTTCTTGTCAGCATCTTGGTGTCTCAATAGCGGAGGTGATAGCATCCACTGGAAGACAGAGATACAGTTGTTGTCCTGCTGGAAGCTGCTCCAGTAAGGACTCATCACTTCCCTTCCCAACAGTAACTCCTGAAAAATACAGATGAGGCCTGAAGCGGAGCCACTGATCTCTGTGTAGCAATAAGGTAGTGGTGTTAGTCACTGTGCAGGCAGGTGAGCTAAAACTTGGGAAGGGCAGGGCAGGGCAAAGCAAGGAAACCTGAAACCTTAACTACATGTTTATCCCAGCTTGCCACGGTATGAATTTGTTTTGTCTTCTTAGATGTCCCTCACAGGTGACCTGTTCCTGTCCCAGCTTCACAGAGGCGTTCTTTCTAACGAATTGATCTGAAAGCCATGGTCATCTCATTTTCCTCTAGAAATCAAAACTGGGACACCCAACAATTTTGCTCCTTCAGGTCATGGTTGAAATATAACTTGTAATAATATCTGTAGTCATGCAGGCCTATTCTAGGTCTGAAGGAAGAAGCATGAATCATGCCTCTATCCTTCAATCAGTAAGAAGTTCAGACACAAGTATAGATAACCTTCATTTAATCAGATCATAGCTGTGAAATGTCTCTTCTACCACTCATATCTTCTGGCAGAAAAGACCATATGGACACGCTTAGTTTCACTAGAAAAACATACCTAGGCAGGTTGATGCTTACAGGCTTCCAAATGTACAAATCCTACTCTACCAAATGTAAAAGTCCTACTCAGATAGAAAATGCAATTAATGGGAAAGCATCACAGGCAGAAGACAGAGAGAAGAGGTCAGCCAACAAGG
>NW_010312988.1:8643-16692 GCF_000700745.2 Antrostomus carolinensis
CGTGGCCTCTTGAGTATCCTGCTTTGACAGGGGCAAACACCACTTTGTAAGAACTGAGTTTACACTGATGCTAAAGAGGCAGAAAAAAAGATCCAAGTTCTAATTTACATTTCAAACACTCATTTTGCTTTTCTAAATGGTTTGAATCTAATTTCCTAATGACATTATAATTTACGAACCCTGTCATTAAAAGACAACACTTTAGCTGTGGATGACATTGTTTATCCTCTAGGGGAAAATTTGCTGCATTAGACATAATATACATAGCCAATGTGTTTATGAAATGAGTACCAACTTTGTCTTCAAGTTCAAGAAGATTTACTGGTTCAAATTTACAGATTGGTGTCCTAAGTGTGAAAACAGTAGTTTGCACATCATATGATGTATTAGTCTGCTTTTATAGCAATGTATGAGCACAACAGTTGTGAAGAAACTCTGGATTTACAACACTACTGAGATATATATACATGTACATATAAAGGACACATATAAAGCTGTCACTTCCCTGGCTATGCTATCTGAAGTTAGAGAATTTTAACACAGAACATTGTTAAATCTAAGAAAGTGCTGGCTTTTCTGTCAACTGGGAGAGAGACAGGGCATAGCCCCAAAAAGTAAAAAGCTTTCCTGGAACTGAACCTTACGTATTCACTGTAATCCCTTGCCTTCAGCAGCAACCACAACTGGCAGTCTTAGGGGTGACTTTTTTCTCACTTGTCAGGTTGATGGAAGGAAAGATGTGAAGTAAGAGATCTGTAAAAAGTGAGTTCCCTAGAAGCCTGCAGTGCCAATGAAATTATAAGAATGCTAATGTTTAAAGAAGCCTGAACATCCTGGAACAGAGCAGTACATGGACTTTATCAATCTGATGTTTTAATGAGGAGAAAAATGCCACCAGTAGTTTGCCAAGCCAAAATTACTCTGTTTCTAAGAAGACCATTGACATATCCCTAGAAACAATCAGAGAAACATCTGCTCTGTTTCTAATCTGCTGCTGCTTCTGCTAGAAACTAGGGCCATATTTTAAGATATGTAAAAGCTGACATGAAAATAAATCAGCTTCCAGGTAGCACTAGTGGGATTTGATTTAAATCCACCAAAGTCTACTTTGAACTGAAAAAAAAATAATCAATGCAAGGCTTTTGGGCCTCTAATGAGGATTATCTGGAATTTAATGGGTAAAATAATGTAAATGGGATTCTGTAATCTGTTTCACCCTCCAAATCATTACTTTGTCAATCGAAACCCTGTGAGATGTGCCATCCAAAACATTACATAATTAAGGTATGCTTCCAGAAATAAGAAAGTATGGCATCCAGCAAAGTATAAGCAATCTAAAGACTGAAGAAATATCAAAAGTTCCAGTGGTGTTACAATTACACTAAGCATTTCAGCATATAACACACAATGTCGAGTCATATTTCTGAACACATTTCACAGTAAAATAATATTAGCACATCTGATCCTTTAGCTATTTATCCCAGGTTCCCTTGCTCGCAGTCAACAATTTGATTCCTTTTCACAGAATCATGGAATGGTTTGGGTTGGAAGGGACCTTTAAAGGTCATCTAGTTCCAACTCCCTGCCATAAGCAGGGACACCTTCCATTAGATCACATTGCTCAGAGACCTGCTCTGTTTATTCAGACTAATTAAAATTTCCCATACTATTTCCACTTTTTCTGACATGTTAGAGTGCTTCATATCAACGGATGATAAAATAATAAACCAGTAAAACATTTAATGGCAACGCACTAAGAACAAATACAGTTAAGGCTTAGCAGTCTTGCTTCACAGGAAATACAGAGAACAGAAATGGCAAGTGGAAAACGTCATCAGCATCAGTTTCTGATGAATTAAATATTGAGAAGTGACAGCAGTGTGAGCAAATTGTTATTCCAGACAATTGCATTTCCATGCATTATGTATATTCTATGTATTTTGTAAGAAGTTCCTGTTTTAAAATGCTTCATGTAGTCTTCAGGGCTTAGGGGGGTTGCTGACTCTTTTAAAAAATCTTTAAAACACTACTCCCTTTTCCACTAGCTTAACCCTGTGAAGTCTAAACGCAATACTGAAAAGTTGGCAATGGCTGAAAGCTCCTTTCCCAAAAGTGAACAAGGTGTTCAAAATCCCCAGCTTTTCATGTCAGGCCTCTTGGTTCTTCTTTTGATAATGCAAATCAGTGCTCAGATCCTTCAGGCACTTCTGAACATCTGACTTGTAAATATGAAGGTGTATTGGGTCTGACTGGGATGGAGTTAATTTTCCCCACAGCAGACCTCAGAGCGCTGTGTTTTGTATTGGTGGCTAGAAAGGTGTTGATAACACACCAGTGTTTTGCTCACACAGCATCAAGTCTGGCTCTCCAACATTCCATCCCCACCACCCACACAGGCTGGCAGTGGGGAAGGTCTTGGGAGGGGACACAGCCAGGACAGCTGACCCCAACTGACCAAAGGGATATTCCGTACCATATGATGTCTGCTCAGAAATGAAGCTAAGAGGAAGAAAGAGGTGAGGGGATATTCGTTATTACATTTGTCTTCCAGAGCAACTGCTATGCATACTGAAGCCCTGCTTCCAGGGAAAAAGCTGGACATCAGCTACTTCTGCTGATGGGAAGTAGAGAATAAATCTTTTATTTTCCTTTGCTTCTGTGTGCGGTCTTTGCTTTTGCTTTATTAAACTGCCTTTATCTTGACCCACGAGTTCTTTCTCCATATTATTTTTCCTCCCTACCCTGCTGGGGAGTGGAGTGATAGAGTGGCGTGGTGGGCACACGGCATCCAGCCAAGGCCAGACCACCACAAAAGGGTCCCACTGCCATCAGTGCAGCTCTCCAAAACTGAGAATCAGAATTTTTTCCAAATCTTCTATAATTCCTTTCTCAAAAATAGCACACCCACATTAGCATTCATTATCAGCACTACAAAAACCCTTTGATGAAATACAAGGGTGACTGCTGTAAGGCACAAAATGTTGAATTTACAAAGCACTCTACAGTAGGATTTTTATAAAATAAATCACTTGGAATGGGCAGAGTCAACTTAGAACAGATAATGAAAAGGCAAGAAGAATAGCTTCAATGGCATTCATTTGAATGTTGCAGAGCCCACACAAACACCCACTAAAATGCCAATACATGCAGAGTTACGTGTCATGCTAGTCAGGACACCACTTTTCTCCCAGGTGTGAGAAACCATCACACTTTCCCAGATACTGTCATACTGAACTTCTTAACGAGGATGACTGTACAGGAGTTTACATATGACTGACAGAAGACACTAAGGAAACATACCAACTATACATACTTGCCCACAGATGAACACACTGCTCATCCTGTAAGCAGCACTAGTGGTCTTTCCTAGATCTTTATGTAATCCTGTCAGGAATTTTCTCTTTTCTTTTAAGAGCCCAGAGCCACAGCCTGTAAATCCTGATTTGCACCTCTGGGCATTAACAGGCTAGAAGTACTGATTACTAGAATTTAAAGCTATTGACAAAGGCATATTTCCAAACACCTACATAGTTAGCTGTAGGTGTGAGCAGTTCCATGGAAGAGAGACCACAGCCATAGTTAAGGGATGTGACAAAGTGTTTGGAGAACTAGAATCTTTATTGTGAGTAATAATCAGAGAAAGAAAAAAAAAAAAAAAAGATGCTATGAAGTTTTAGCTTTTTTAAGTATTACCCTTTTTTGCCTTGAAAACAAAGAAATCTGACTGCATACTTCCTTACAGCTAGGCTTTACTGGTAAGTTGTGTTTTTTTTCTTCCCCTAAGGAATCTTATGCAATTGCAGACCTTATGAAAAAGAGAATTCAAATGAATGACTATGTGCCAAATGCTCACTGCAGTGAGATATGCAATTACAGATAGCTCTGATATCCTGTAAACAAATGTGCTCAAAGTAAAAATGGTTTTCACTCCAGCTGTACTATTTTGAAAACACGTTGCTGGTATCACCTAAATAAATGCTTTGACCATTAGAGTGGAAAGGGTGACACTTCAAATTGTGTTTGGCTACAAAATTTAAAAAGCTTAAAAACTATTCACCAAAAGGAAGACACTTATCTGGAGCATAGGACACATTTATTTTGCATAAGTGCACCAGATGACAGGAGAAGTCTAAGCCATTTTACAAGTGATTTAATAGAAGAGACAGCACATATGATACACTCCATCTTTCTGAAGTCACATAAAGGAAAAGACAAAAAAACCACAAACAAAACTCCCCATAAACCTCTTTCTTCATTATTCATGAAGGCCATATATAGTGACTTCCAATTTGTGGACCTTAAGTTGTTTTTTTTTTTAACTGTGGTCTCTTAGAATTATATGCAATCACAATGGCCCTTGTATTTTATAGCTTTTAACCATTTTATAATTCAGACAATGTAAAAGATGAAGTGGTGTCATTTCTTAGTCTGTATGGGATTAAAGTTTGGCTTTAAACATACAATTTTACTCTGCCAGTGATACATTAAAAACTCAAGACAAGTAATATGATAGTATTGTGAAACAATATGGACAAAAATCAAACCTGGGAAAGATGACACACTTTCAGCGATTCAGGTTTGAGAATCAAAAACCCATTTCAAAGTGAGGAAATAAAAATAAAAGCTCAGTTACAACAGTGTTACCGAACACAGCGCTTACTCCAAGTTTTATCTTGGCAGCTGTCAAGCAGTTAACATTGATGAAAGTGCCCATAGAACCATAAAGCATTATTATTACATATGTCATGCCCAGAATTCTTTTTACCTGTATAACATGATATAGTAGAGCAGTTTGGATATTAAATATTTCTATATCACTACAATAAATCATGACTCACTAAAATGCCATAGTGCTGAAAGCAAGTGGTAGAATTACTGCCAATGCTAGTACTACCAGAAATCAAAATCTGTCAGATGCTATACGCTTAATATATCTCTCTTCTGTACTCATTTTAAAGAGCCCATCAGAAGCAATGAAACACCCCATTACAGACACTATTACTTAAATTGAAGACTGTCAAACAGTAGCAAATTATTCTTTTAAAGTCTTGATTACTTCAGAAGACAATAAGCACGAAAATAATGCATGTCTGCTAGCTCTAAAATGCAAAATGTCCTGTGCACCATATTACAACCACAAGTTGAATATATTCTTTTAATGGGCTACGTAATTTTTGTCACAATAGCCTCATATCACTTAATCAATTTAAAAAAGAGTAAAAAGGCAAGAAATGACAAAATGTGCTTATCTGTAACTTCTACTCACATTTAAGGATAAAGGTAATATTTCAACTAAAAACTACACAGCCAGATGACGCCTGCTCTAATATTTGACCCATGTGGAAAGATTGAAGGAATTGGGGTTGTTTAGTCTACAGAAAATAAAACTGAGGGGAGAAATGATAACAGTCTTCAAATCAGCTGCACCGAAGAGGTGAACAAATTGTTCATGGCCAGGGAGTACGGAACAGGAAAGAACAGTCTTCTGTTGTAGACCATCTCCTGATTTTGCACTTTTTATAGGATAGAGAAACTGTCCCTCTGCAAAGCCACAGTGAATTCAGTGTAGTTTTCAGCAGACTGTACTCAGTTTGTCTGTGTAAATAACTTGGGAGACCCCAAAAATCTTCACGATAGTTCTGAATAATTAAAGCAGAAAAATAAAGAGGTAGTAACAGATTTTTACACATTATCCCTAGTTTTATTGTAAGGATTTCTTTCTTTTCACAGTACAAAGCCTATTGTTTGTCTGGCTTTTGTGCACTTTCACAAAGTTTGATAGTCATGACATCAAATCCCTACAAAAGGAACATGTACTTCTTTCAGTGTCAGGAAGAGATTTTCTGTGTAAAATTGAGTTTTCATTTAACATATTAAGTTTCTGCCTCTTTTTGAGATTTCCTCTTTAAACATTGTTTTATCTTCTTCCAAAAATTATTGAGCAGCATCATCAATGTGCATAAACTTTCCAAGATAATGTAAACCAGATCCTGTCTCATCTTGCTGCTTTTAAATCTCTTCAGTGCTATAAACCACTCATTTCATTCTTCCTGCCTCATACTGCCATCTTGTACATGGATGAAACATATTTACACTTCAATAAACAGAGAATTCATCCTTGCAAACACCAGTATTTTTATCGAGAAAGAGTGAAAGGGCATACCTACACTGAACAGGCCCTTCTGTACTAAGGAGTATTAAATAAGGAGCTGCCCAGACAGACCATTTTTTCTTGTCTTCCCAGTTCACTGCTTGTTCCTCCTCACCTCATGATTTGAACCATTTTACTGCTCTGACTGAATTGCTCTGAGAAAATACATTCTCATCAGCCGGCATTTGTCTTCTTTCAGATTCAAAACTTAGAATTAGTTGTGGCTCCACCTTTTCCCACATTTCCCACCTTGTGACTCGCATGCATCTGCAGTATCAAAGGTAAGTCCCACATAAGTCTCTTCCCACTCACCCCAAACCTAAAAATATTACCTTCAGAGTGCTGAAGAATTTTAACATGCCCTCACATAGGCTTCAAGAGGAAACTTTTTTCATTTTCATCATATTGCTCTGAACGTGCCAGAGCCTGTAACATTTCTTGTTTACTGTTAAGTGTAATGACCACAACTTCAGAGCAGACAAATACTGAATAGGTAGCTGAAATAAAGGTAGACTGTATATTGTACTGTCATTGTACTGATAGAGATGGAAATGGTAAGTTTTCACCTCCTGGATTTTAATTGTTGAGATTTATGTGATTAGGTACACATGTGGGCTACAAAAGGTTTCTGTGAGTATTTAGTTAAAATCCTTAACTATTGTCTAACATATTTGTACAATAATACAGTTCTTTTAAAGTTTATACCCAACTACTGCAACAAATCCATTTATCTTTGGATTTTGTTATATTTCTGCAGTAAATCTTAACTCCAGAGCTAGTCAAACACTATCATTATGTGGCGATGCAATACAAGGAAGGCAGCTGAATCGTAATTTTTAATTCTCAGTACCTTATCGAATTGCCAGAGAAAAGAGACACATACTCAGTTTACTCTGAGTAAACTCTTATACTCACATACTCGCCGAAAGTGCCCTGACATATTGAAGAAGCTAGCATAAGAGACAGTAAAGTTTTGTGCCTGCTTTGATATTTAAAGAAGAACAGAAGAACGTGAGTGTGAAATACAGCAGCCACTAAGAATGGGATCAAAGTACTTCAACCACCTATACACACATTAACTAGTTTTGTTTCAGCACTAAGACAAACAGCTCTAATTAGCTATAGGGAAACTGGGTAAATGTCTTGAACAATAAATACCCTGAAGCCCCACAGCCCCCAGTGCTGACAGGGAGTCCCCATGGGCAGGGCTTCAGTAAGGCCCTCAGTTTTACAAAATGCTAGCATGTAGGTCAGGCGCTAACATAAAGCCCTTGGTTAGTCCAGGTGGTTCTTTGACTGAGGAGCTACAAGTGCTGATATGTTACTCCTCTTGAGGAAAGGGGATCTGTTTGTGTCAGTCATCAAGTAAGCAAGAGGATAATTTGGTATTTCTGCTCATGTGCTATGTAATGTGGAATCAGTAACCACCACCCTCTGCTATGACTAGGAAATGAGTTTTTATTACAGTTGCCTGATGACAAATCTCATTGCACTCAGATGCAATAGCATAGGCAGCATGTGGGGCAGAATGGGAAACAGCAGAAAAGTGACATCCCCTGCAAAAAGCAGTCTATGACCAACCTATAGTCACAGGTATACATTAGGGTATGTCTATAATATGTTTTAGATGGGATCATGAGTGCATTTTTGAAGTGGATCTTTCCAACATCCTCACTTACTGTGTTTTGATTCTCAATGCAGAGATGTCTTGCCATGCAGAAACAGGATTCCTCTCAGATGAAACTAAAGCAGAAGATGTGTTCTAGGAGCATGCCCAGCACTCCTCAACTGCTAGCAGGCAGTTGGTGAGCTGGACAGACCACCTGAAGAGCACATAGTGCAGTTACAAACTTTTCAGCACCAACTATTATTATAGAATCACAGAATGGTTTGGGTTG
>NW_010312989.1:0-764 GCF_000700745.2 Antrostomus carolinensis
CTTTGGCTGCAACTCAGGGAAAAAAGGAGAGCTTATGGCCTTTGGAAGAAAGGGGAGGACACACAGGATGACTACAAAGTTTTTGTGAGGTTATGCAGGTAAAAATTGGAAAGTTCAAAGCCCAGATAGAAATTAATCTGTTTTCTACTGTAAAAGGCAAAAAGAATCATAGAATCATAGTATGTTGTGAGTTGGAAGGGACCCCAAGGATCATTGACTGAAACTCCAGTCCCAGCATAGGACAATCCAAGGATTCAGACATGTGTCTGAGGGCATTGTCCAAATGTTTCTTGAATATTGTCAGGCTCTCTGGGGAGCCTGTTCCAGTGCTCCACCACCCTCTAGGTAAAGAACCTTTTCCTAATGTCCAGCCTAAACCTCCCATGGCACAGCTTTCTGACATTTCTTCTGGTCCTATCATTGGTCACCAGAGAGAAAAGATCAGCACCTGCCCCAACACTTCCCCTTGCGAGGAAGTTATACACCATCATGAGATCTCCTCTCAGTCTCCTCTGCTTTCTGACATTTCTTCTGGTCCTATCATTGGTCACCAGAGAGAAAAGATCAGCACCTGCCCCAACACTTCCCCTTGCGAGGAAGTTATACACCATCATGAGATCTCCTCTCAGTCTCCTCTTCTCCAGCCTGAACAAAACAAGCAACTTAAGCCTCTCCTCATACAGCTTCCCTTCTAAGCCCTTCACCAGTTTAGTGTCCCTCCTCTGGACACTCTCCAGTAGCTTTATATCCTTTTTATACTGTGG
>NW_010312989.1:835-2367 GCF_000700745.2 Antrostomus carolinensis
GGCTCGCAATGCAGTGCTTGATGCACCCCAGGGCATGGTTGGTCCTCTTGGCTGCCAGGCCACACTGATGGCTCATGTTCAACTTGCTGTTGACCAGAACCCTCAGGTCCCTCTCTGCAGGGCTGCTCTCCAGCCTCTCATCCCCCAGTCTGTATGTGTGTCCAGGGTCGCCATACCCCAGCTGCAAAATGCGGCATTTGCCCTTATTAAAATTTGTATGGTTGGTGATGGCCCAGCTCTGTAATTTACCTAGATCTCTCTGCAGGGCCTCTCTGCCCTCAAGAGTGTCCCCAGGACCTCCCAATTTGGTGTCACTGGCAAACTTAGTTAACAGTCCTTCAGGTCCTGTATTCAAGTCATTCATTAAGACATTAAAGGGCATGTGGTGGTTTGGGTGGATTCACCCTTTTGGCTTGCACCTTGCAGCCAAACACAGCCTGCTTTCTTACCCTCCCCTGTCTCGCCCAGTGAGTAGGGCAGAGAATTGGAAGGAAAAGGGCAAGGAAACTCATGGATTGAGATAAAATCTTTTTACTAATTAAAATAAAATTATAATGATGACAACAGTAATAACAGAATATACAAATGAGCGATGCACAGTGCAATTGCTCACCACCTGCCAACCGATGCGCATCCTGTGCCAACCAGCAATACTGTAACAGAGACAGTCCTGAAACATGGGACCACATGGAGTTCTGACAGAGGTGGTGTGGGTGATCAACAAGCCACTTTCCATCAGTTTTCAGCATTCTTGGCTAACTGGGGACGTCCCAGCAGATTAGAAGTTAGACAATGTGATGCCCATCTACAAGAAGGGCCAGAGGGAGGATATTGGAAACTACAGGGCTGTCAGTTGGACTTCGGTGCCAGGAAAGCTCATGGAGCAAATCATCTTGAGTGCTATCATGCAGTACATGCAGGACAACCAAATGATCAGGCCCAGTCAGTATAGGTTTATGAAATGCAGGTCCTGCTTGACCAACCTGATCTCCTTTTGCAATGTGGTCACCCACTTAGTGGATGAAGGAAAGGCTGTGGACATTGTCTATCTGTGGACATTTAGTAAAGACTTTGATGTCAATTTCCACAGCATTCTGCTTGAGAAACTGGCTGCTCCTGGCTTGCTGGGTAAAAAAACCGGCTGGATGGTCATGCCCAAAGAGTGATGATGAATGGAGTTAAATCCAGTTGGTGGCCAGTCATGAGCGGTGTTCCCCAGGGCTCAGTACTGGAGCCAGTCCTGTTTAACATCTTTCTCAATGACCTGGACAAAGGGATCAAGTGCACCCCCATTATGTTTGCAGACAACACCAAGCTGAGTAGAAGCATTGATCTGCTTGAGGGTAGAGAGGGTCTGCAGAAGGTTATAGACAGACTAGATCAGTGAGCCAGGACCAATTGCATGAGTTTCAATAAGGCCAAATGCCAGGTTCTGCACTTTGGCCACAATAACCCCTGTCAGCGCTACAGGCTTGGGTAGGAGTGATTGGAGAGAAAGCTGGAGGTGTTGATTGATAGCTGGCTGAACATGA